>NW_024369151.1:7186252-7326780 GCF_014805655.1 Passer montanus
GGGAGGAGCCGCCGCTGGCGCTCGAGGCGGCCGCGGAGGAGGCGGCGGCGGCGGCAGCGAGCGCCGGGTTCCGGCTCACGGCGGTGCGGCGAGAGCCGGCGGTGCGGCTGCAGCACGGCGCCAGCGGGCTGGAGCCGCTGGCGTGGTCCGAGGACCACCGGGTGTCGGTGAGCACGGCCCGCAGCATCGCCGTGCTGGAGCAGCTCAGCGACGTGCACAGCGGCGGGCAGGACATGGTGATCCACCGCACCGCCGTGCCCGCGCCCGCCGCCGCCTGCATGCTCAAGGTGAGCGCCTGGCACGGGCTCGTCAGTGTGTGTGAATGTGTGAACGGGGAGGCGCAGGTTGGACTCGGGAGTTTCCTCACAGGAGGGGCGGTCGGGCTCGGAATGGGCTGCCCAGGGAGCCACCGGGCTCGGAGGTGTTCAGGGAACGACTGGAGGAGCACTCGGGGCTCGGGCTGGGTGACGAGGTGGGGATGGGGCACGGGCTGCACTGCGTGATCCCAGAGGCTTTCCCAACTTTAATGGTTCTGTGGTTTTTCACCGTGGTGCCGAGCAGTAAGACAAGAGAAACGAGTGTAAACTGATAAACAGCTGCGCCTGAACACGAGAAGAACTTTTTACCTGTGCAGAATCCATAAAGGTTCTGGAGAATCACTGTGGTCCCTTCCAGCCTGACCCATCCCAGGATTCTGATCCTCCTCTTGGGGCCCTTCCCTGCCCAGAACTTTCTGCAGGCTCTCATTTTAAAAGCACAGGAGAGAGAAAACCATATCCCAGTGATGTGCAGGGGTTTTGAAGCTCTGCTGTTTTACTGAGAATCGCTTGAGCTCCAGTACAGTTATTTCAATACAACTTTAAGTAGAATCATCCTTTGTTTTGCTACCTAGGCTGAAGGATTTTTGCAGCAGGGATTTCTCTGGCCTTCAGGGGAACATCTGACTTTTCACAAAGATGGCAGATGTGGGTGGATATCTTATTGAATAATACTTTTGTTGTTGTGAATCTGATTTTATTTTCCAAAACAATGCTGAGAATATGGAATAGAGTTGAGATACTGAGTATTTACATATTATGCCAGGTATCTTTAAAGGAACAAAAGTATGAAGGCAGGCTCTTTGATTCAGCAGACAAAAATTCAGTAGCTGAGAGTCAAAACTATGCAAATTCATTAGTGAAGCTGAAGTCTTTAGGAGTGACAGCAATTAACCAGTGGTGGTGATTGGGGATGCTCTGTTTGAAGAGAGAATTCATTCCAGGAAAGTCTTCCTAAAAAAAAACCAGCTGTACAATAGTTTTAAAGGCTCTTTCTGTTCTCTTTTAGGTCGGCCCAAAGAAGGAGGTGGCTGAGTGCAAGGAGAAATTCGCCAGCTCGGTGGATCCCACCATCAGCCAGACCTTCATGCTGGACCGGGTGTTCAACCCCGAGGGGAAGTCCCTGACCCCCATGCGGGGTTTCAAATACTCCAGCTGGTCCCCTCTGGGCTGTGACGCCAACGGGAGGTGCCTGCTGGCCGCCCTGACCATGGACAACCGCCTGAGCATCCACGCCAACCTCAACCGGCTGCAGTGGGTGCAGCTGGTGGACCTGACCGAGCTCTACGGCGAGCGCCTCTTGGAGGCCGGCTACAGGCTGTGCAAGGCTGACGCTCCCTGCGGGGAGCTGGGAGACTTCCCCGAGTTCCAGCGGCGGCACAGCATGCAGGCCCCGGTGCGCATGGAGTGGTCGGGCATCTGCACCACGCAGCAGGTGAAGCACAACAACGAGTGCCGCGACGTGGGCAGCGTGCTCCTGGCCGTGCTCTTCGAGAACGGCAACATCGCCGTGTGGCAGTTCCAGCTGCCCTTCCTGGGCAAGGAATCCATCACTTCCTGCAATACCATCGAGTCGGGGATAAGCTCCCCCAGCGTGTTGTCCTGGTGGGAGTACGAGCACAGCAACCGCAAGATGAGCGGGCTGATCGTGGGCAGCGCCTACGGCCCCGTGAAGATCATCCCCGTCAACCTCAAGGCGGTCAAAGGCTACTTCACGCTGAGGCAGCCCGTGGTCTTGTGGCAGGAGATGGACCAGCTGCCCGTGCACAGCATCAAATGCATCCCTCTCTACCACCCCTACCAGAAATGCAGCTGCAGCCTGGTGGTGGCCGCGAGAGGCCCTTACGTGTTCTGGTGCCTGCTGCTGATATCCAAAGCGGGGCTGAACGTGCACAATTCCCACGTGACGGGGCTGCACTCCCTGCCCATTGTCTCCATGACTGCGGACAAGCAGAACGGCACGGTGTACACCTGCTCCAGCGATGGCAAGGTCAGGCAGCTCATCCCCATATTCACAGACGTTGCTTTAAAGTTTGAGCACCAGCTGATAAAGCTCTCGGAGGTGTTTGGCTGTGTCAGGACTCACGGAATCGCCGTCAGCCCCTGCGGGGCGTACCTGGCGGTCATCACCACCGAGGGCATGGCCAACGGGCTGCACCCGGTCAACAAAAACTACCAAGTGCAGTTTGTCACCCTCAAGACTTTTGAGGAGGCAGCTGCACAGCTCTTGGAATCTTCCGTTCAGAACCTTTTCAGGCAAGTGGACTTGACGGATCTTGTACGCTGGAAAATCTTGAAGGATAAGCACATTCCTCAGTTCTTACAGGAGGCGCTGGATAAAAAGATAGAGAGCTGTGGTTCCACTTACTTCTGGAGGTTTAAGTTGTTTCTCTTGAGGATTTTGTACCAGTCGATGCAGAAAGCCCCCTCAGAGGTCACGTGGAGACCTTCACACGAGGATGCCAAAATCTTGATATCAGATTCCCCTGGGATGGGCAGCACTGAAGATGATCAAGAGGAAGGAACTTCAAAACAAGCCAGCAAGCAGAGCCTGGGGGACACAGGCAAAGGTGTGGACATTGATGACACTGCAGAGGATTCTCTCCATCAGTCAGGTGACACTGGAGGCCGTGAGCCAATGGTAGAAAAGCTTCTTGAAATACAGGCACAGATTGAGGCTGTAGAAATGCACCTGACACGAGAACACATGAAACGGGTGTTGGGAGAAGTTTACCTGCACACGTGGATTACAGAGAACACCAGCATTCCCACCAGAGGAGTCTGTGACTTCCTAATGTCTGATGATGGCTACGATGACAGAACAGCACGAGTAAGTGGCACCTCTGCTCAGGGGATTCTGTGTCACTGTCACTTCCTTGTCCCCAGTCCTGAAAATACAGCTGGGCTGGGAAGGAGAGCTGTGGTCATGTCATCCTTGCCAGTGAGATTCTGTAGAGCATTCAGCTTAAATTGTCCTTCCTTGGTATTGTGGAATAGGAGAGAATGTAAATACAGATGTTGAAATTTGGATCAATAAAGAATAAAGATGCCTGAGTTTTTGGAGAACTGGGGAGAGGACTGGGGTTACTGTGCTTCTGTCAGTGGTTTAGAACATGAACTGATTGAGGGATGTTTGTTTTCATTACTCAGTTTATTTAATCCATCATCTTTGCACAAGTCAAATTCAGGAGTATTTCCTCTAGTCAATCACACTGCAGTCCTGATGTTAAGAGCTGGTGTAGTGTGGTGTTCTCCCTGCTGGCATCACAGCCAAGTGTGGCCATCAGTAACTCACTAGCAAAGTGCTCTGGCAACTGCTGGGTTCTTCTGGCATCAGTTAATATGAATTGAAAGTTTGAGAGGTTGCTTTTCTTATCTTAGAAGAATCTTGTTTCTTTTTTATAGCGATGAAAAGCGACTTCTAAATTGTATTTTATCTACTGTGTTTGCTGTCACACTTTAAAGGTCCCTGGGATGTGGTTTATATCTATTGAAATGTCACAGACAAATTTGATCACATAAATGTGCTATAAACATTGTACTCCCAGATGAGTGCTGAAGACATCCAGGTAATTTCTGAACAGGAATGTTTTTTTTAGCACATCCACTGTGATAGGCATGAGGGAAAAGATTGCTGTTATGGTCAGTGATGTGATATCAGTTCTTTCAGTACTTTTAAAATTTGCAAGGAATTACTGTTTTTAAAGTCTGTATCCCTTTAGTGTGAGACAGAAATCTTTAGGAGAACAGGAGAAGAAATGAATACTTACGGATACATTGTACTTCTTACACTTTGATTTTTTGGGATTCAGCCTATTCTGTGTCACTCAAACCACAGTGAGGTGTTCCTGAACTACATTCCCACCCTGGCTGTGTCACTGAGTGCCTCCCGTGTGTTGCAGGTGCTGATTGGGCACATCCTGAAGAAGATGAACAAGCAGACCTTCCCTGAGCACTGCAGTCTGTGCAAGGAGATCCTGCCCTTCACCGACCGCAAGCAGGCCGTGTGCTCCAACGGCCACATCTGGCTCAGGTAATGGCCACATCTGGCTCAGGTAATGGCTCAGGCCACATCTGGCTCAGGTAAGGCCACATCTGGCTCAGGTAATGGCCACATCTGGCTCAGGTAATGGCTCAGGCACCCGGAGCTCGTCCCCTCTGGGCATTCACACATTCCTCAGGAGCTCCCTGAACCACCTATTAGCACTGGAGTGAAAAGGCATGAGGCATCTTAGCCATGCTGCAGTTTTTTTTCTGTCCTCTTCCATAAAAGCCAGGGCGCTGGAGATTGGATTGGTTCTCTTAGCAGGACAATGTTTTTATAATAAAATGGTTTTAAGCATCTTTTTTTATGGGGAATATGGGGTCAGGGAGAAAGCAGTCAGGGGAAAATCGAGGATAAGTCATCCTTTGGAACATCACTTGAGGGAAGGTTTGTTCAAGCTCCTTCAGCATTTGAAAACAAAAGCAGTTTAACAAGAAGTGATTGAGAACAGGCACATTCAGAAGTCAGACAAATGAAATTAAATTTTAGAAAATGAAATATTAGAATTTGAAATTTTAGAAAATGAAATCTTTCTGTACCAGTGTGGGAGGTACATGGAGATCGTCTCTGGAGCTGTGTCACCAGTTTGTCACAGAGAAAAGCTGTACCTAACAGGTTTTGTGTGCTAGTTTGGGTAAATAGTCATGGCCTTAAGGACACCCTGGTTCTTCCCTGTGCAGTAAGGCCTCAAGATTTTCACCTCCTCTACTGTATGCTAGAATTCTTTTGTCAATGATATATTGAGTTTTGACCTTTCATTTTTGTGTCCATATGCAATTTGGTACGCTAGGGAAGTTAACAAATATTAATTTTCATATCTAATGTGGTTCATTACTGCCTTTACTCTCATAAAGCAAACTGTGAACAGAACCCAGGCTCCTCCAGGAGCAGGTCATAAAAGAATAAACCCCAAACCTCTTGATAAAACTGCTTGTCCTTTCACAGGTGCTTTCTCACCTACCAGTCCTGCCAGAGTTTGGTGTACAGGAGGTGTTTGCTTCACGACAGCATTGCACGGCACCCAACCCCAGAAGGTAAAATGTTCCTGGGGCCAAAAGGGGCAGGATTGGGGCTTTTTAACTGTTACCTACAAAATGGCTTGAGTTTGTTTCACTGATTTTACTCTTTTAGGCAATTCCCATGTGAAGCTCTGCATTTCACAGTGTCCTGGTGTTGTCTGGGTATTAGTGACACGTTAATTGGAAATTAATAACTGCAGAAATTGCGGTATAAATCCACATTTTAATGAAAGCTGGGTAAACACATAATCTGTGCTGGAATGCTCCAGTAGTTAGTTTGATATTCAAGTTGAATATATCAGCATCCAGTTCTGCAAGAGGGATAAAGAAACAGGAACCAAGGACTGTGTTATGTGAGGGATCTAATTTCAGTTTAGAAAATGAGAACGCTGCAGTTCCATGATGATCCTTTACATTTTTTTTTCCTATATAGCTATGAGCATGTAAAGATAAAGTATGGAGTTTTCACCTTAATTGTGTCCCCTGCTGAGGTGGAATTTAATCTGGCATTACTTGAAATTTTAGGGCAGAAACAGAGTTGGATTTCACTGACTTTTCAGTCACTCCTGCAAACTGTCCAGGATTCCTGTTGAGTTTGTGCATCTCAGGTGTCATTCCTCTGTTCATCTCTGCCTCCAGATTTAAACAACTTGTTTTCTTATTTGCAGATCCTGAATGGATCAAGAGGTTATTGCAGGGACCTTGCACCTTCTGTGATTCTCCTGTGTTCTAGAGAAAAGCTGTGTCAAGACTGAAAGTATTTTCTCTACTGCATAAGCTCCCTTCAGCCTGGGAGGATACAGAGCCAGGAACACAGACTCTGCTGGAGGGAGAACACCTTGTCCACTGCCCTGTACATAGAACATCACAGGTTCTACAAACTCCTGAAATCCAGAGCCCATTCCACGCTCCAGAAACAGGAATGCACCTGGAAGAGCCAGTTTAAAGCTGTTTGGAAATGCACCCAAGGAAGCCTCAGCAGCTGGACACTGTCAAGAACTGGAGGGTTGAGCACAGTGGGAATTGTCCTTTCTGCCTGACACCAGTGTCAGTTCCCAAAAGTGGGATGGGAACAGCAGAGCTGCCTCCTGAATGGTCTTGGTGGGTAGAGAAGGCTGCAGCGTGCAGTCTCTCCTTTGCTTTTTAACCACCCTGGCATTTGCTGTAGAACATGGAACTCTCCAGATAATCCATGGTTCCAGTCCTTGCCCAGAGGAGCAGATGCCAGTTACAGCCATAGGAGAGAGTTTGGCCATTACATGAATTTCACTGAAAGTCTAGGAGAGTAACAGCCTCAGAACTGTAACAGTGTTTCAGTCAGAAAGGTGATATTGGCTGCCTGGGATCAGTAAGGATAATTTTGAAATATAATAATAATAATAATTATTAAACTAATAGCAATTAGCTTAAACACTAATATATATACATATATATAAAATTTCCAATGCTCTTAATTCTCTTGCCCCACTTTCTTTTTCTGAACTAAGTTCTAACTCCTTCCCAGCTCTTGCCAAAGTATTTGCCTTTGGTTTCACTTAACCCTCTACCAAGAGGAATCCTCTTTTCCAGAGAAACTCAGTTACCAAAAGCATTACCAATTAACACTACTGTCAATTAAACTGAGAGTCTCCCTCATACAGCACCTGAGTTTTATACAAATCTGACACACAAATAATCACTCCCAGCTGACAGTTTTGTGAAACTCTTTGTGTATCCCAGAACGGTTTGGGTTGGATGGGACCATAAAGCTCATCTCATTCCACCCCTGCCATGGCAGGGACACCTCCCACTGTCCCAGGCTGCTCCCAGCCCTGTCCAGCCTGGCCTTGGGCACTGCCAGGGATCCAGGGGCAGCCACAGCCAGGGCCTCCCCACCCTCACAAGGAAGAATTTGTTTCTAATATCCCATGTAACCCTTTTGGAGCCATTCCCCCTTATCCTGTCACTCCAGGCTCTTGTAGAATTTCTCCATCTCAAGTGGCCAACTCCAGAAATTTATTTTGCCTTCTAATTGTCTATCAGAAAAACCATCCTTTTTTATCATCTGTTCCTACAGGGAGCAGAATCCTTTTCAACCTCCTATGCAGTGTTAGAGGAATAATACCTCCCAAATGTGTGTGGTTACTTGGTACAGTTTGTCTTGTTAGCTTCAATCCATGCTGTCAAATAATCCTGAGTTTGTGTATTTCCATTCTGCAGAGTACCACTCACAGAGGTGTCTCCCTGTCTGTGACTCCTTACACTTCCACTGTGTGGGAGGTGCTCTACAGCTCTTGAGAAATCATGGAATTGTGCTGAGACTCAGTCTCCCACCAGTGCTTGTGTGATTGGTGCTTGTTTCCTCCATTCAATGACTATGCATATTTTGTTAATGTTCCTTCACCTTTAATCGGAGCAATTTTTTTTCAGCAAACATTAAAGAAGTCAGCTGTCCTTCTGCTCCGTGTCTCATGCATTAAGCATGATCATGCATTGACTGATAAGAACATTGCTGTAGTAGCCTAGAAACAGCAGAAGCACATTCATCTGTAAAATAATTAGCCTTGTTTGTAAATATCCTTGGAAGTGATACCATAATTGTATTAAAGAAACATTTAGTTTTTTATTGCTGTGCATTGAAAATTGAAATTACTTCAGTGTGTCTGCAGAGAAGGGAAATGTAGCTCGTGTTGGTATCCAGTAAAGCAAGGAGTAACCTCAATACCCAACGTGTGTGAGTTTGGGGCCAGCTCTGGTACCTGGGACAAAACTCCCAGTGCTGGTGGGGCCTGGGGGAACAGAACCTCCCTTTTCCTATGAGCTGAGTAGGGGTTTATTCCTGGTGGTGGAGAAGGCTTTTTAAATGGAAGCTGCAAGTCCTTGCCCTGGCAGCTGTGAGAGCTCATCAGTAAATGTTCCAGTTTAGAAATTCTCCTGCCTGTGGAGAAGGGGAGGGAGCCCTGCAGAACCCTGTCCCAGCGCTTTCAGAAAAGTCAAAGAACATTTCTTTGGCCATCCTGACCTACTGAAGTGTTTAAGCCTGGCTGACCCAAAGGTTCTCATGATAACAGATTAGATTGGTTCTTGCTGATCATTTCTGGCAGTTCTCTTGAATTTCCCTGGACTGAGTTTTAATGCTTTGCCATGGAGAAGCTCTAGCACACCTCACATTAACATTGCAGCATTAATGTTTATTTTGCCTGCCTTTCAAGGCACTCGATGCTCAGTCTGCCATTGCCAGTTTATTTAACCTGGTTTCAGACTTCTGGGAGTTTATTTAACCTGGTTTCAGACTTCTGGGAAAATGGATTTTTAAAGCCAACGATGTTGTCTTTGTCTGCCAGTGGAGATCCTTTAGCAAAAAGCTTTCACTCTTCCCCCTGACCTGTTCACAACAGGTACAGAGGAATTTGGATTTAATTTCTGTGTAAACCAGCACTTGTCCCTAAGTGCATTTTTAGCCAGAATTGCAGAGCCCACCTCACTCAGTAACATTTAACCCCTGGTGCTGACCTGAGTGGGTTTGGCTGCCCAGTGAGCACTGAGGCTGCTCCAGGAATCTTTTTATGCCTCAGATTTGTGAGGGGCAGTTCTGGGCACACAAGGGTTGGTCCTGCTCTTGTCCTGAGCAAACCTTGCTGTCACCTCACAGGGAAGGGGAGCAAGAACGAGACCTGCTGCCAGACCCTTGTGTTATTTTGCCATTATCAGAGCTGCCTCCTCAAACCAACACATCTATCAAGGCCCAGTCTGTTTTGAGACACCAACTGAAGTGTTCAAAGAACAAATCCCACAGAACTGGAGTTTATCTCCATAAGTTTTTGCCCAAGTTTTGCAGGATACTTCAAACAAGTGACTAGTTGGAAGATGTCAACTCCTTCACCATTTGGTGGTGAACACTGGGTGTTCAAGGGCCCTCATCTCCAGAGGGAGAGCAACATTCCAGCAGAGACTGAGGGTTCCTGCTGCTCTTTTTTTTTTTTAATGGATTATGATACTTGCAGCTGAGAATTAACAGGCAGAGATCCTGTTTGTCCAGAGCTAAAGTGTCATTTTCCCTGAAGAGGAGCTCCTGACAGCATTTAAGATCTGCTGCTCATGCTGGTATCACATTGGGAGTTAATCCCTCCTCCACTGGGATGAAGAAATCATACTAATCCAAGTTGGATGGATAAATGGAACAGCTCTGGATTGTACAGTGTCTTGGTACTAGGTGCCATTCTTGGAACTAAGAAGGAAGTTTGGGGTCACAAAGACTCAGTCCTGTGTCTCCAAATTTCACCCCCTGCTCTGGGATTGGTGGTGAGGGACCTCATTGCTGCCTTTTACCTCAGTTCATTTATGGCTCTGGGACTTCATCATTCAGTCACCCTTTCCTTTGGTGTTTCCTCACCCTATTAATCCATTTGTGTATTTCTAGAGAGGAAATACTGTGGTTGTCAGTGCATACATAAAGACAATAAATATTCCTTGGGAGAGAGGAGGAGGAGGAGCCATCCCTGCTCCTCAGAGCTCTCACCACAGAGCAGGTTGGGGTCAACTCCATTCCCTCACAGGGAAAAGTGAGAGCAGGGAATTCCTTGGAGAGCCACAGGGAGTCCCTGCAGAGGTGCTGCTGGAGGAGGGGATCTCCTGCCTGGGGGTGTCCAAGTGCCCTTCCACCACTGAAGGATCTGCTGTCCAGAGCTGGTGGACACAAAACTTTGTGGAACAGTTGGACAAATCAACCTTGTTGCTAAACTACGTAATTAACAGCATGACTTATTACAATTTACAGCACAAGCTCCAGGCAGCCCTCTCCACAAAGTGTGTCTGGGAAGCAGAGTGATGGAAGATGTCCATTCCAGACCTGGGCAAAGCTGTGCAATCAGTAACGTCTGATCCCTGCTGTGCTCCTACCACCTCCCCTTCACCTTGTTTTTCTCATTGCTCAACATTTGTTTTGCCAGAATAAGATGCTAATAAAATCACGCCTAGTTACCAAATTGGTTTTCAAGTGTTGCATTCCAATTATAAAAGCCTAATTCCTGCTTCCACCCACTGAACCTTTTTGGTATTAACAGGCTTTACTATGCAAAGTCATGCAGGGGCTGTTTCGTTTACAGTAATTAAATGAATGTCAATTGTTTTAGTTGTTTCTGAGGGAGAGTTCTACATGAGTATTAGCATGTTCTGCTAACCCTGACGTTCTGCACTTCAGGCCTGCTGCAAACCCTTGGGGGTTGACCACTGACCTGAGACTCCTACCCAGACATGCCAAGTGCATCTCAATGAGACTGAGCTCTTTTTCTCAGTTTCTATGGAACCAGCGGAGCGGAACTAATATAGCATCCGCATATAGATGAAAGAATGAAGAGGAAAAAGGGCTTTACAGCTAAATTAATTAAGCAGATGTACCTGTCTAATTAAAGATGCGCTGTCCCTTTTGTACCCTAGCTGCAGTACAAACAGTATTTAAATACACTCTCTATCCATTTCATCTATCAAAATATTTAGTAGGAACGCTCAGATGAAGGTGATATTAGCAAGATGAGCTTCCCATGTATTATTAATAGAAGGGCTCCCAATTATGCATGAATGCTGCAGCACATCTTCGTAGCAGTGGCAGAAAACCCAGCTGCCCAAGCAGTCACCAACCAGCACATTTGTAACAGGTAAAGATGTCCTTGCCCAGCTGAACACAAGGGTTTTGGCTGGCCCCTGTGCCTGGGAGCAGCCTCTGCCTCAGCCTGCTGCTACAGGCTGGAATTTCTCAGCTCAAGAAGCACCAGGGACTCAGATTGCTTGGATTTGGCTTTCTTAGGTTTCAAAGGTATTTATTCTGAGACTTTCAGAGATGCCCTCAAGGTTAGAAAGTCCAATTCCCATCCATCAACACCCCTCCCCTCCCAAAAGTATCAAAAATTCTGACTAAATTTTCACAAAATAACACAAAATCCCCATTGCCACTGGGACAACCGAGGTCTTTCCACCTGAAGTTCCAAGGGTTTGCTTGCAGGGACAGAGGGAGGCAAGGAGTGCCTGGGTGGTTTTGGTGGAGAATTAACACACAAACACATCTAACAGCTTTAATACTCCAAACTGGCTTCATGGGTCTTACATAGTGAAGACAAAACTACTATTCAGATACAGAAAAAAATTTATTAAATTAAACACAGGACTTCCCCAGCCACGGTGTTTTGTATCTTGCATCATGAAACAAAAGCCAAAAAACTTTCCCAATTTCTTACCCTCAGTACTTCACTCAGCCTTGGTGAGCTTCAGATTTAGCACAGCTTGGCTGAATTCCCCCTCCCTGGTGATAACCTGCCACTCCAGCAACCAGACTGCAAATATTACAGGGAAAAATTTAAAATCAACTCTTCCACAAATCAACCCTTTGAATTATAAACTTCTAATGTTTTTTACATGGAAGGGGCTTGATGATACAACTTTCTATGAACTCAAAGATAACATAAGGGTCTTGGTCAGCATTGACATAAAAGGCATCTTGGTAAAAATCCTGCAGGGCCTTGACATTGCTGTAATAGATGTCCAGGCGCTTCTCAATATTTTCTTCCTCATCCTTGGGGTTCTGCCTGAGCCTGGCCTGGATCTCTGGAGTGGGAGCTGGTCTGAATGTGGTGTGGTATCTGGAGAGGAGAAGAAATGCCAAGGTTTCAGCTCAGCCTGGGGACACAGCAGCCAGTTCTGCAGGTACTCCGTGCTTTTACCTGCCACAGTCCCTTGGCCTCTTTCTGCTCCAGGCTGGGGTTTTAAAACAAAGATTGGAAATTTCAGGGCAGGTAATCTGTCAAGAATCCTGGATCCTCAAAGGCCAAGGGTTTCTCTGATGGTGACAATGGTTGTGTTCGTCTGCTCTACACAAGGAGAAATTTCTATTACATGACCCAGTGCTCTGGGTTCAGAAGCATTTCCAGATCTTTTACTTGTAATCTTTGATTCCCATCTTTAAAAAAGCATCTAAAAAACCCTAACATTAAACATAAACACAGCCCTGTACCCAGCATTGCTGGGACCCGTCACTTAAACTGTGTCTAAGGCTCTCAGGCATTTAATTGCTAACATTTTTGTGTAGTAGCAGAAGGTAAAAAGAGGTTAACTCACCTGAGATAGGTTTTGGTTATTTTTGATTTTCCAAATGCCAGAATTTGGCTTCCCTCAATTCACAGCTCTGGCTTGCCTCAGTTACTTCAGCAGAAAAGAGGATTTTCATCCTCAGAGTCCTGTAGCAGTGCCACAGCTCAGCTCAGCTGACACCAAAGGAATTCTGATGGTCTTTAAAAAAGCATCTAAAAAAACCCCTAACATTAAAGATAAACACAGCCCTGTACCCAGCATTGCTGGGACCCGTCACTTAAACTGTGTCTAAGGCTCTCAGGCATTTAATTGCTAACATTTTTATGTAGTAGCAGAAGGTAAAAAGAGGTTAATTCACCTGAGATAGGTTTTGGTTATTTTTGATTTTCCAAATGCCAGAATTTGGCTTCCCTCAATTCACAGCTCTGGCTTGCCTCAGTTACTTCAGCAGAAAAGAGGATTTTCATCCTCAGAGTCCTGTAGCAGTGCCACAGCTCAGCTCAGCTGACACCAAAGGAATTCTGATGATGTTCCTGCATTGCCAAAGGCTCCCAACAATCTCTGAAAGTTCCTTTGCAATCAAGTGTTCAAATTCCCTGTTAGAATTGGTAATCCTAGCTCTGATTAAAGATCTCCTCTGCCCTAACACAAAACCAGCTTCTCCCTCTTCCTGTACAGACAAATTTCCTGAAATTTGGGATATTTTGGGATATACTCCTGATATTTTGGGATAAATGCAAAACCAAGGAGACAGCAGAGTCTGTGCCTCTGCAGAGCTGCACCCAACGATGTGGACACAGAGTTCTTCCACGTGGGAATCATTTAGGGCACAGCTGAAGGCCACCCCTGCCCTGCAGCCAGAGGGGCAGGCTTTACACATGCCAAGGATTAGACACAGCACCTAAAAGAATTCAATTCACGGAGAACTTGTGAGGAATAAACCCCAGAGTGTGGCAGAGGGAAGCGTGTGAAGTGGAGCAGATACTGAACAGCCTAATCCTAATGATAAGAAATGCAAAGATGTGGGAATGATTTGCTTCAGCCTGCTCCATTCTGCTGAACAACCACATTGCTCATTACTAAAGCAAAGAGAGCAGTTACAGCAAATCACTGCTGCTGTCACAAGTTAATGCTGCACCTCGAGTGAGATGTCTGAATAATCATCCATCACTTTGGGACAAATCCACTCCTTCTGGCCTTAATCTTGGAGGGTTCAGGATTTGTCTTTGATGCAATAGGATGCACTCAGCCTTTAGAAAAGCAAGAGAAGGGTTTAAAAATTATGCATGGGGAATCATAAATTTATTTGTGATTTGTTCCCTGGAAATCAAGGGTGGAGAAGGTAGGAAAGCTGAAGGTCACTGGTGGGACAAGGGGATGTGACACCAGTGAGAGAAACCAACCTTCCAGTGACTCAGTGACTCAAAGGAGTTTGCTCTACTGAGCAGGAAACACATCAATACCTCCCAGCAGACAGGACCATCACAGGAGCCTGGGGAAGTAGAATGCAGCAAGTTTTCCATTTTCCCCAGCTGGGAAACCTTCAAAATTCCCATGGGAATGTCTGAAACCATCTGCATTTAGGCTAGGTTTCAGACATCTTCCCTCAGCATTATTTTCCCAACCAATTGAGTTACCATTAAAATATTAGACTGAGCTATTTGCTGCTGTAGATTTCAGACACCAGGATTTAAACCCCCCTGCTCTGAGCTGCTGCTGCAGCAGGGAGGTGGGCTGGTGCTTCAGGAGCTATGAAAGTTTTAACTCTTCTTTTAAGGAATCCCTAAGCAGGAGTAGAGCATTCCTGAGCTCCTTAGATTGCTAAGGAGCCGATTTGGTGCTTTCATCTCCCTGGCAGTCAGGAAAACGTTGGACATGAGGCAGGAGTGCTCACCTCTCCCCAGTGACAGGATCCGTCCTCCGCTGGGACAGGCGCTCCATGATGGCCTCGTAGGGGAGATTAAAGAAGAACACCCTGTGGAGAACACAATTACATGAATTAACATCCTGAGAGCAGCACTTGTGACCCTCAGAGAGGGAGTTAATCCTCACCAAAGGAAGAGCAGCAGTGACAGTGCCCCAAACCTGCAGAGTCACGAGTGTGAGCAGAGGAATTCTGCACAGCCTCTCCTCGTGTGTTTGGTCTGCAGGCTCAGCAGGGCAGGAGCTCTCTGGCACAGGACTGTGTGTGCTGGGTGCTCTGGCAGCTCAGGCTGGGCAATTGCAGCTGGAGCCTCTCTCAGTCTGTCCCAGCCTGCTCACCACCCCAGCACCTCCCTCTGAACTTCTCCAGATCCACTTCCCAACCCACCCAGCAAACAGAATCACAACGACATGACCCCAAAGATAAATAAAAACCTCTGCTGTTCCTGTCAAGGACAGAGAAAGAGCTTGTCTGCCAGAATTATGCATTTCTCCAGTGCCCATGAGAAGGATTTTCCTCCTGCTGTTTCAGTCCACTTCCACTCCTCTTGCCCTTGTCTCCCCCCAGAGTGAGTCCTCTGCTCTCCCACTGCTGCCCTGCATCCTTCAGAGCAGGATGGGTGCTAGGACACAGCACAAGCCCCACGATGCTGCTGACAATTCCCTGTCCCCTCCAGCAGCCCTGCCAGGGCACGGGGAGCAGCTCAGCAGGGCTGGGCCCTGCTGGTGACACTGCTAAAAGGAAATATTAATGCTGAATGCTTCATTTGAAGATCAGAACCTGCAATTCCCATTGAGCCTGAGTGAGGCAGAGCTGCTGAGCCTCTCTGAGGGGCAGCCCCACGGTGTCACTGGGGTGGGTCCCACACAGGAACAGCTTTTCACTGGGGGCTGGAGCAGGACTTGCCAACCCATTCCACAGAGATGACACAAACTCCCTTACGTGGATGCAGAACCAGAAAACAAGCCCCACATGCACCCAGACACATCCCACTGTTGCATATAAACTGCTGTGCCCATCTCACATTGATTCCTTGTCTTTTTGGCTCATTACAGTGCTCCTGTTAATTTTCCATTTGTGTTCAAAAGCTCCTCAGCAGAAGATTCCTGACAAACTGCTGAGCATGGGCAGACAGGAATCCCCTGTCCCCCAGCTATTGGAGCCTGGAGCAGACCTGCACAAAGATCACATTTAACAATTAGCTCAGAACAAAATAAAAAATAAGGCTCCTTTGAACCTATGAATATCATTTTCCCCAGTGAAGCACAAGCTGAAGGCTGTAAATACATCTTTCTTTACAACACACCTTCTCCTGCTGCTGCCTTCAAGGCCAGGCTTCCTGTTTTCATTTTTGTCTGCTTCTCACAGGAGATACTGCGTGGTTTAGACATTCACCAAAGGAACATTTTACACTGACTGGGTGGGATCAGACCAGATGAAAGGCTGAGCTTTACCTTGGCATGCACATAGCAGATTACTAGAATCCTTTGTAGGATTTAAAGTTATGAAAATCATCTCTCTTTTCAAATGTTTACAGATAATGACTTCTATTCACACTGTGGTAACAAAATAACAGCCAGGAATAAAACATTCAAGATCTTGGAGATTCCAAAGACAGGAAAAGAACAACAGTTTCAGCACTCTTTTATCCCTTACACTCTTAACATTTTGTTGTTCTTTGTTTCTGTTGCCCAACAATGGCACAAAAACGTGATTGTCAGAACAGGTAACATCTGATGATATGTCTCAAGATGAATATTCTAGTAGAGAGGAACAACATTTATACAGTCATGATAATTGATACGGCTTCCTATTATATCCTGAGATAAACAAACCCACTGAAGGATTATAACCTGGCATATCAAGAAAGCTTGTCGTAATTCATAGTTAGGAACACAAAAAGTATTATGGTATTTGAAACAGAAGAGCCTAAAAAACTCCACTTAAAAAGCTGCCAACAAAATGAACTCTGAAAGCCTTGTCTGAGGCTCCCTTCTTTTCCAAACAAGATGCTGCTTATTATCCAGTCTGGTGTCACCATTAAAGAGGAGTGAGGGGAGATGTGGGAGGGTGCAGACATCCCTGCTAATGTGGATTTTTTTCCCCCACGTGCACTGTGTAAGAGCACACACAGAATCCGCTGTACAGCAGCACAAAGTCCCAACCCAAGGGTCCTTCCAGTGGAAGGTGGGATGCCTTACCCTGCCACCCCACACATCTCCCACAGATGAGAGAAAACAACACTCCCCAGGGCTGTCAGTTTACAATCGTTCAGAAGCAGGGGGAAAAAAAGATGAAGGGGAAAAGCACTGACAGAACTACAGTCTAGACTTAAAACACTTCCAATTAGAAAGCTTTATTACCATTTGGAAGGAGACACACACCCCACACAGTCTATTAGGCAGCCCCAGGAGGTTTACTCACAGGAGTAAAGCCCATTCACATGGAGGCAGGCTGGGAGGGCCAGCCTTGGCTATCTGACACATCCCTGCAGCTCCTCAAGGTGCTTGTGGGCAACATTTGGCCTCTGTCCCTTGCTCAGGCTCCTGTGACTCTGCTCACATAACAAAGCTGACCCTCCAACTGCCCAGGGAACACATTGGGTGGATTTCTCTTGGAAATCCTCATAACAGAGGGCTGCACCCACGACCTTGATCCAGCAGCAACTGGAACAACTCCCTGCACGTACTGGGTTCCTCTCCAAGGAGAGCTTGGCCCCTTCCACACAGCAGGCGTGGTTTCCTCACATAAATGCATCCCCTGTAAAGCTCACTTTAGGAATCAGCCAGGCTTTGCATGTTGTAATGTCACAACTCCTATCAAGGGGAAATATGAAACAGATGTCATCAGAACTGGTAGACAGGGAGGAGAGGAAACACGGGCTCATATCAAAGGACACGACATTACCCTGCTGGATCAGCATCCAGCACAGCTCCTCTGCCACAGCTCCCAGCTGCAGCGGGGGAGAGGTGTCACTCAGCACCAAGGGCAGGGAGGGCTGGCCACAGGGCACCAGGAATCCTCACTGCTGTGCCACAGGGTCAGAATCCACCTGTGGGCAACCAGAAATCGCTGGCATCCAGCTGGAGACTGTGGGGGAAAGTTGGTGCAGCCTCTGAGGATAAATGTCCCCCTGACTCCCACTGAGAGATTCCTAAGCTCAGCTCTGTCCTCTCTCCTTTGTTCCATCTCCCAGGAGAGGGATATGTGGGAAAAGGTCCAGTCCTGTCAGCTTTTATAGCTGATAAAACTGTGAACACAAATGTTAAAAGGCACAAAAAAATCCGTGTGTCAGAATCCTGCCTCTTCCTCACTGTACTTGACATCATTTATCTAATCTAGTGCAGCTTCCAGATACATTAGAGAGATTAAATTCCAACAAATTAATAATGATGATGACACCTTCACTGTGTACCCAGTCAAATGAGAACTTGCTGCCTTTGGATGGTGATGAAATGTATTCCAGCCCTAGCAGCTGGAATGTAACTCTGTTTTCCTACCAGCCATCTGGCATTCCAGAAGAGCATTCCAGCCACTTCTGACTATTCAGACAGTGTCATCTCAGAGCCTGGAGGGCACCAGAGCATCCTGCTGCTTCCCCAGGCAAATGGGGGAGGAGAGGGAAGAGCTGGGGTGGCAGGGGTGTTATTTCAACCTGGATTCTGAGACAGGATTTTGGGAAAAATGTGTCCCAACCATGCCATAAGTGAAGGATTTGTGACCTACACAGCAGCATTCAGCTAATCCTGAGCTGCATTTGTTCCAGATGGCAACCAACCCATTTAATCCAAGTTATTAACAACTGGCAGTGCTCAGTGCTGGCCTCACAAGAATTTATTTGGTGGTGGTTTTCCTGTTTTCTGGAGATAACCACACTGGCTTCCAACACCTGGAAGGGAAACATTTTGAGTGCTGCTGTAAGAGAAGCAGGTGTGCCTGAACCCTGGAATCCTGTGAATAAGGAATGCTCCTGCTAAGGACAGTCCCTCTCCAGGATGGCTCCACTGCCCTGCCAGCTGCCTGCACATCTCCAGGGAGATGTGGAGATGCTGGAGCTCTGCCTGCAGCCAGGGCTGTCCTTTAGGCACAGCTGCTTCGTGAGGCTGACCTAGATGGATCCAGATGTTGGCTGTTCTAGACCTGAGCCATTTGCTCAGGTCAGATTCTCACCCCTGGCATTTCCCATTGTGACACTGGGGGAGTGGAGCCCAGAGCCAAGCCCTTTTTATAGAACTATTGTCTGTGAAATCAGATCATACCATGCAATCAAATCCATACCTTGTTTTCATTTAGGGATGCAAAGACAACACAACTGAATATCTGAGACAGGATCCTGATCCCACCTGGCTTTTAAAAACAGAGACACTGACTTGCTTGTGGCTATACCAGGGCCAGGCCAAGCTTTGCAACAAAGTTAGGATGCTTGAATTAAAACAAAAACACACCCCCAGCCAATACTGGGCCACTTTTAATGCAGCTTTTAAACTTTTGAGTTGAAGCTGCAACTTTAAAAATAGTAAGTTATTAATCTTTCCCTTGTTTTCTGACTCCTATATATCTTCTCTGTCGCAGGCAGGTACCAGCTGCCATATTCCCATTCTTCATGCTCTGCACTCTGCAAAAAAAAAAAGAGGCCCCTGCTGGCCAATTCTTGTTTAAAATTGTGCATAATTGATAGTGGCAAATCTACCCCAGCTGTGTCTAAAACCTCTCCAGGGGCAAGAAAAACACTCTCTGTGACTGTCATTAAGTACTAAATTAGCAAGTGCTCCTGGCAGTTTACAACGTACCACATCAGCCTGCTTAAAAAAAGAAAAAAAAAAAAGAAAAAAAAGTGAAGATCAGATGCCTTTGTGATGTCAAAGTTGCAGCAAACTTTGCTGGCAGAACTTTGACAGACCCTCAGCTAAATCAGAGCAAAAAGAACAGGAAGGAGAGAGTGAAAGAAAGAGAGAGGAAGAGAGGAAAAGTTATCTCCTTTTCCAGGCAGACAAATAGAAAATGTCAAACTCAAGGCTACAAATCACTGTGCCTTTCATGAGGCACAGAACATCTTACTCCATCTGGAGATAGCAACAGTGCTCCTGATGCTGTGGCACAATTCCCCATGGAAAACAGAACTCCTGGAGGATGCTGCTCTGGCAGTGCAGTGGCTGCAAGCTCTGTAATTGAAATATGAAGCTGAGAAAGAGCTGAGGTTGAAGTGCAAGGATGCAGAAGGTCCTAAAAGGCCACCACAGGTACAATCCTCGTGTGATCCCTGGCACAAACTCAAGCTCCTCCCTTTGGTTCACAAAGCAGCCAAAGCAGGTGGGGAAGGAAATCTCAGAGTTCTCACAAATGCATGGAAAAGCCTTGGGGGCATCAGGGACTGATGGCAGAGAGACAAAACCATCCCTAAAAACTGCCCTGAATCTGGGTAAACTCTAAGACTCCCATTGTTAAAACTAACCATATTATTAACTTTTAAAAGTTTCAAAAAGTGCACAAAACTGTACAAACTTCTGGATTTTAGAAGCAGAAAGGAGCTGGATGGCAGCCCTGGTCAGGGTACAAAATTATCAGCATTGCAAAAAGGTTTTTTCCTTGGGTAGCACCACTGAGTGATCACAACAATATGACAAATCAAGTTAGTGATCCAACCTGACAGGTACAAGGAGGTTCAGATTTGAATCAAAGTTATTCCAGATAAAACCCTGACCATTTTAGCTTTGTTGACTTTCCAGAGATCCTGACTTGGATCAACCAATTCCCCTAAAGAACATCCCCTGCCCTATGGCAAAAAGACACCTTGAACCTGACTGAAACCTTGGCTAAGCCTCTTCTCAGGCACCATGGCCCAGACACAGGATGCCAAGCATGTTATATTTCCACAACTGCATTCTGCATCCCAAATCCCCCTCTTAAAAATGAAAACTGGTTGCACAGATCCCATCTACCTTCTCCCAAGGCCTGCTCAGGGCTCAGTGCAGCTCCCACCAGGTGTTTTGCCCATGGGTAACCAGACTCCAAAGGCTCTGCTGAGGCTGCACCCCTGACTCGACCTGAATCAGGGTTTATTCCCTACCCTAAATACTCCTCCTGCATGTCTCTGCAATGGATAAAATGATCCTTATCTCTTATTTATGGAAGGAGCTGTTGGGAGGTTTTATTCACTGATTTCTTTCAAACTCTGGGATATCTCCTGATGGAAGATGCTTGATTCTATTTCGGGAAGTAATTTCACCCTCTAGGTTTCAACCATAAGGGAAAATACACTGCATAAACACTAAAACACAGGTTCATCAGCACAAGATGAGCTCTTACCATGATTCATGGCAGGACAAGCAATTTCCAGCCCCTGGAACTTCTCAAATGGATGCATTTCTGTCCAATAACTACAAAAGGCATCTCGGTGGGGCACTATTGCCAGGACACGGCTGCTGGCCAGGGGAGTGAGATGAACAACACCCTCTGAGGCTGCAGATGTTCCTTCCCCCCAGCAGCAGTGCAGAGTTCCAGCTCTGGTGGATGCTTTCCACCCCTGAGATGGATGAGCTGGGCTCCAGCAGCCCAGACAGCCGAGGTGACAGTGTCCCCCTGTGTCCCACCCAGCAGCCTGGTGGCTCAGCAGGGTCCCAGCAGGTGCCACACCAGCTCACAGAGAGGGAACAGGCACTGGTGCCTGTCTGACACAGCAATGGACTGGGTCTGGAGCTGGGGTAAAGCAAAGCAGCTCCATGGAGTCACACCAGCCCAGGCCTTTGGGCAGCCAGAGCCCTTCCATGGTCTGCAGGACTTGGGGCTGTGCAAACATCACAGAGAGGGGCACTCAGAGAGAGAAATGTGCTCGTAGGAGTGGCTTCAATGCATTTTTAAAGCTTCTTTGGAGGAGGCAACATTAACTCTTTCTGTGTGCAATCAGTGCCTTGGATGCATTAATACCTGCATTCAAAACTGCTTTGCATTTCTCTCCTCATTTCTATTCTTTGCCTCCTCCTTACTCTCAGCTGTTATTCCAGCATCTTTGCATTCCCCCTGGAGTTCATTCCAGCGGTGCTTTATGAATCACAGAATGAGATGGCAGCCAGCAGTGCTTTAGAGGAGTGGGGCTGGCACCATTTCTGCCCTGCACAAGGTTAATCAAACCCCTCCTCAGATAATCCACAGCCTCTGCAGCCCCAGAGGCTCGAGGTCAGCAACCTGAACCCTCTCCCCACATGCAGGCGTGTTTCCTCAGATCCCTGCAATAATTAGATTCTGCAAAGCAAATCTGGAGCAGAGCAACAACTCCAGGGTTAAGCACCAGCAAACTCATCTCAGGACTGATGCCTGTCTGCAGCTTGGCACCAGCACCTCCTGCTCCTAACAAGGCTAAAACCTATACTCTTCTTAAATAAACGGAATCAAATTTAGAATAAATGATGTTTAACCCCCACCCCCAACATTTAAACACTAACTTTTGTCGTTAGTAAGATATTTGGTATGTAAAAATAAATAAAAGAACTGACACCGAAAAAGTGTATGATTTGGGGGCAAGGGGAGGGAATAAAAGAATGGATTATAATGTGTCATTTTATATATGTGTCAAAGGAAACCAATTTCATAATAGGGAATAAAAATTCCCTGTTTAAATACTGTCAAATAAATCCTCAAATGTAATAGGGTTCACTTGTGGGGAAAGGAAAACTAAATCTGATTAAATATTAATGCGGCGTAGTATTAATTAAGAGAGAAAAAAGTCCATCAAGAGAACCCCAATATGTTTACTGTGTCCCCAGGAAGCTGGAAAATTTCACAATCAAGTGTGTAAATGTTCTAAAAAAGGGTCCTGAATATTTTATGAATATTTGTCATAAAACAGAAATAATAACCACTGTGCAGAGCTATTAGAATTAATATTTATGCTGCCCGCCATGAAATATTCATGGGGACAGAGAAAGGGGGGCCCGTAAGACAAGAATTAATTTACATTGGGCTTGGTTTACCCGCTGGCTTGATGTTTAAAGACGGCTTGACAAGGCTCCATATGAATCCGTCAGTCACTTGCAGCGGTAGGTGGGGTGAAGGCAGGGGGAGGCAGGGGGGGAGCGGGTCCAGGCTGCTGACAGCTCACAGATTGAGTTTCTGACAGCCCTTAAAAAATCTAAACGGCCCCCCACCTTTTTTTCCTTCTTCCATTGCCCAAGGCGCTCTGTACTGCCACCGTTCATCCGATCTCCCCTTCCATCTG
Source organism: Passer montanus (assembly GCF_014805655.1). NCBI lineage: Eukaryota > Metazoa > Chordata > Aves > Passeriformes > Passeridae > Passer > Passer montanus. The sequence continues at coordinate 7,208,829 of NW_024369151.1, forward strand.
CTGAAATTAAGGAATTAATGAGCGCTATACACTTTACAGCAGGCCCCAGGAATGTTTACTGGTGATTAAATTATAATGAAGCCGAGCTGTATAATTCATGAACCAATTAAAGGAAGTGTTAGTTGATTTGATGGGATGAGGACGTACAAAAAGCATTTAACTAATAGGGAACCGTGGGCTGCCGGGCGCTTTGGCTTTCTCGGATTACGCGGCTAATTGCTCTGCTTTATAGGGCTGTCACAGATAGCCATACATATTTCATTGTTCTCAAATACTTCAATTGTTTGCTTTCGTGTTGCTGCTGTAATATGTAGAAGCCCAGCCAAACTTCAGTGTAGTTAAAGCACTACTCTGCAAAAGCAGGTTGCTCCGGGAGGAGGGAGGGACCAGAGGGGCACGAGGAGAAGGCTGGCTGAAAAGGAGTAACTTAAAGCCTCAGAGTTAAATGTCACTCAGCAATTACATGATTAAAAGGTGCAACATATGATAGTCTTTTGTTTTACAACTTTTTGGACACTAATATTCTATGCTGACTTCACCGTGGAGGAAATATTGGTGCGCTGAGCTGCTTTTTGTTTTTCTAATACCGAGGAGCAAACAAGGAAGGTGGAAAATGATTTAAAAAAATCCAGCAAGGAAGAGCTAGATTGCTGTGGTTATCAAGAATAACACATCATGTTTAAACTTAGCTGGTTTGATATTCTAAAACACACGAGAGATGAAGGAGGTTGATTTCCCATCCCAGAGAACGCTCGGTGTCTAATTCCGAGAGCTGCTCATCCCAACAACTCCAGTTTGCTGCACAAGGAATGGGGGAATTTGCCATTCCTGCTGTTTCACAAAGCACTCCCCCACAGCTGACAGGCCACAGGGTTTGATGAAACAGATTCTCTGGATTTGAAGGGGCCTATCAGTCAAGTTATTCCTCAGTCGAAACAGGCACGTTCTTCCAGCAGTGAAATCCCCAGCCCATATCCAGAGGTATTGCTGAAGAAATTAGGTACCATCAGATAAACATCTCACACAGGCACAATTCTGTGGTTAGACCCTGGAATCTATTGAGTAAACAACAAGCTGGATGAATACTGGATTTCTTTAACTCAGTGATGAAGACTGCAGAGCTCCATGTGTCCCTGGCAAGGTGTTTTGTCACCCACCTGAGGGACTCTATGGTAAGTCCTGACCTGTCTAATTTGGAGCTTTCCATACCAAACTGGTGGAAACTGGTGTTGTACAAACACCAGCTCAGCAACTTCCAAGATAAGTTATTATGTAAAGTTTATAATCTGCTTCATCCCTTTCCCTGCAGCTGTTCCCTGCAGGATTTGGGTTTGGAAAGCAATCCCTGTGGAGAGCCCTCCACCAGAAATCAGGATGTCTTTGCAATCCAGTGCAGGTGTTCAGCAAGAGACCTACATTCAGTGAATAGTTACTTTTTTCTAAAAAGCAGAGCAAACCTAAGTGGCCCCAGAAAGAAGGAGCTGCACATTTCCCAGGGCAGCACTCAGATTAGGGGCAGTCTGGGTGGAAAAAAAATTGGGGTGCTAAAGAAAAAAGATTTCTCATATAGCTTGACACTGATGTTAAAAAGCATGCAAATTAAAAATACATATTTTAAATAATTCCTTTTATTCAGGACTACCACATATTGATAGTGTGTCCCCAGTTTCTGGGTTAAGTGATGCAAAACTTTGGCTTAGTTTAACAGGTAGGCTCCAAAATAAGGGATAATGACACCAGTCACACAGCAAGAAAACTTGTCATCAACCCACTGGGAGGCTGAGTAAAATGGAAATTGGATTGCCTGCTCTAGAAAATAGAAAGGTTAAATTGTCTGGGAGATAAAGTTGATCCTAAACTCACCTAAGTGGGCAGGGCCTCGGCTGTGAAATCTGACTTTCCAGATAATCATGGGGACAGTTCTACACACTGCATGTGATCTTGGGGGGCTTTGAAGTACCCACTGCAGGATAAAACACATCTGCATTTTGGTAAAATCCATTCAATTACGTTTCTGACATTCAGCACCTGGGACAGCAGCAAAGAGTGTTGGTTAATAATAAAAGTGTTTGTGCAAACTGAGCTCAGAGACTGTCCCAGGAACGGTGAGCAGCACTGTGGGCATTACATGGGAGAAAAGCAGAGGTGAGGGCAGGCTCAGGAATCACTCTGAGCCAATGATTCCTAACAGGAAACATCAGAACTTGGCAATGTCAAGGAATCAGAGGCACTGCAGAAAGTATTTTCTTTGTGTCTTTTGAAGTGCCCTGGATACAATCAATCATACAGAAAAAAACTCCTATATTTCAGTTCAATGTGGAAAGGGCTATTTGCATTTCAATATGTTCAACTTATCCTGCCAATAAAAACATGGAATCATGAAGAAGAGATCAGGCCACTGGAGTGAAAAACAAGAGATGACATCCTGCAGACCTTTCAGATAAAACAACTTCTTGTTTGTAACATTTCTGTTGACGTCCCAATATTTCTGAATGATTGGGTTTTCAAATGAGATCAGTCAGCATGCAAATAAGGAAACAGGATCAAGACATCTCCCATATCTGATTGGATAGAGAAATTATCAAAAGACCCTTTTTTCATATCAAATTTCCATCACAAAAGGTCAAACTTTCAACTCCCATTACTTTTGCTAACTGCATTTCACTGTGCCTGCCAGCTCATTGCTGCTGCTGTTTTCAGAGGAAAAACTGAGAAGTAACAAACGATTCCATCTTCTCCCACATCTGTCAGACAGGATGGACAAACACTTTTTAATCTTACTCCATTTTTCTCTGCAGCCCTAGAAATCCTTGCAGCCAAAACATCCTTTCTAACCTGATTAGCTATTCCTAGGCTGCTTTTATTTTTCTTACAGGTTCTCTTCTTATTTTCTAGCCCACAGACTGACAGAGCACCAGCTGTGTTGCCAGGATGTTTTGTCCTACAATTTGGCCATTTAAAACACTTTTTGATGCGTGCTTTCCTAAAATATATGTCCCTGTGTTGTCTGGCTGGACTGCTGCCTAAATACACAGGTAATGGATGTTCCAGAAATGGCCCAAGACTCAAACACTCAGCTCACACAAACTCAGAGGATCAGCTCAGCATCCCGAGGTGCCATCCACTGCTTTTCAGGTTTAAAGCTGAACTCTGAACAGCAGGGATAGCAAATGGGACAAGCACAAGAAAAATGAATTCATTAGTAAATTGGCAGGACTCGATGTATTTGTTGCTCCTGGTCCCATAAAAATTCTCCCTCACCATGATTATCATTGCAACATATATAACCCATCAGATCAGTACCTAGAGGCTTCTGTTACTCTGATTTTCACTGTTGTTCTTATTACTCAACAACTAAATGCTTCACAAAGCCATTTCCTGCAGAAATATTTATGTTCCCAAATGTTTATTGGCCCCTCTATCATGATCAAGCTTTTATGAGCACTCTATACAGAACTCTGAATTAAATACATAATTCCTGCTCTATCAGATCTGTGTTTGTCTATTCCACACAGCCAGGCACTGTGGTGAACCACAGAACACCTTGCAGAAAATCTAATTTATATGGTAAAGATATTTCTATCCACACTGACTGTGAGGGCTGGTGATTACAGGAAGCTAATGAGAACGAGGAGGATGGAGGGTTTAAATTCCATTAAAGGCTTTTATTCATTGTGCTGGTTGTCCTGAACAACCTCTCCCAGAGATTTCCACACAAGCACAGGCTCTGAACCATCACAGGCTGGAAGGAGATGGAGGAAATGTCACACAAGTGCTTCTGACTTGCTCCACATCACACAGGGACCACGACAGCTCAGCTACATGGAATAATCAACCCTCAGTCCCCTGGAATCTGCTCCTCCTGGCAGCTCTGAGCCAGGACCACTGAGCAGCTCAGATCAGGAGCTGATTACTTCCTTCACCTCTGATTTTTCATTTTTCTTCTCCTGTTGACCAGCAGTGCTTGTGGTGATTTGTCAATGTCTCTTTGCAGCAACTAAACTGAAATTCTGGCCTCTCTACCAGCACCAGATCAATGTTCTCAGCTCCTCGGTGCCCAGCAAATGCCAGATGCAGAATACAGGGAAACTTCTTGCATATAAATCCTTGGGAATGGCTGGAGCTGTGCCAGGGGAGGTTTAGGGGGGCATTAGGAAAAGGTTCTGCCCCCAGAGGGTGGTGGGCACTGACCAGGCTCCCCAGGGAACGGGCACAGCCCCAGAACTCCAGGAGAATTTGGACAGCAGGGACATGGTGGGATTGCTGGAGTCTGTGCAGGGTCAGGAGTTGGGCTCCCTGATCCTTGTGGGTCCATTCCAGCTCAGGATATTTTATGATTCTATGAAAATAACAGTGAATACAATTTATCTGTAAGTTTCTGCTCTTCACAAGTCTATTACTATTGACACACTAATCATCAGGCCATTAAATGGATCAAAAGTCATTATCTGAAAGGTTAAAATCTGTAATGTTCTCTTTTTTCCTGAGACGTGTCTGGTCAGAGGTATTTTTGAGGATGAACTGAGGATTTCAGTCACTAGGTAAGATCTGGAGCTCATGGGATTTCATAATGGGCTCTTCAGAGTAGATGAAGAAAATATAAAAGATCTGCTGGCTGGAAACTATATTTGACATTCAGATACATTCATGACTGAGGTGTGGGATTCTAATAATGACTAACTGCATAGGAAGTTATTCACTCTTGGATTGATTGCACAGGCAACTTTTAAACAGAGTGATTTCTCCCCCCAAAGATACTCTAGTTCAAACAAGGCTCTGCCTGAACCTGTTGTGAATTACAATGTGTTTGGAATTAATCAGACAGAATCTGACATTTAACAAAACAGAAGAAGATGGATTTTTCTTCTCAGAACTGTTTTAAATGAAGACTCCTGTTCCTTAAAAGGCCCACCCATTATGCATAAGTGTTTGTACCCAGAAATCAGCTGAAGGAAAGGGCACTCACCTCCGCTTGCAGCTTGAACATAACAGGAAAATGTGAAAAGCTGAATGTTTATATTATTTCCCCACAAATAACACAGAATCCTGCCTAACACCATAATGAAAAACACCTTTTGCAAAATCAAATCCTCTGGTTCTTCTGAGGGCAAAGCTTCCAGGCTACCCAACAATTAAGAATTTTCCAAATGCACAGTTCAGACAACCACACAAACTCAGCAGCACACAGACTCTGTGCACCTTGTAAGAATGAGGAATATTCACAAATATGAGCCCTTTGCAGAATGTTTTTTAAGGGCAGGAAGGAAACCAGAACAGGTTTTTGTGTTGGCTTCCAGGAAAGAGCTTACACTGCCATTACCATAAATCACCCCAGACCATCCACAGTGATAGAGCACCTTTCATTAAAAAAAATACTGCAGCTTCCTTCAGAAGCACTGCCACTTGCCATTTCTTTGAGGTAATCAGATAGCTGTTAATTAATAAACCTGTCAGGTGAATCGTCCTGCTCTGGTCATCATTATCCATTCTGTAACAGAATCCTGCTCTCATCACTGCTATCCACCCCATAGCTTCCAGCTCAATTAACTTAATGCTATGCAAATGAGAGGCTCTCCTCATCATTAGCTTATAGCCCACAAATGTTAATAACATAATTGGGCCTTCAACAGGGTAATTAGACACGATTTCTTCCATTAGTCTTACAAGGCTAATTATTGTTGATAGGAGAGAGGGGATGAGTCCCAGTGCTGCATGCAAAGAGGGGCATCTGGTTAAAGCAAATATAGACAAACCATCAACAAGGTAAAACAACAGTTGAGATCCAGAGCAGGGTCAGGTAGGGATGGGGCGAAGGAAGACACCACCAGGAGAAACTTAGGAACCACAGGAGAAAAGAAATCCTACAAGGCAAGAACTAAACCCAAATATCCAGCCTGACGCTGGAGCTCTCCTGCCCTGGGCAGTGAAACAAGGTGATGTTTAATAAATCCAAGGAAGCTCCTCTCAAGATTTTGCAGGCAGGGCAGTTGGGAAGCTGTGCTGATCAAAATTCCCGGGTTTGAGATACAAATGTGCAACCACAGAGAAGATCTTAAGAACTGAATTAATTTCTCCATTTCCCAGGTCATTGTGCCCAACCATTTCTCCTGCCACCACTGGGTTGGTTGTGTTGGATCACAAGATTTTTCTGAGCAACACCTACTTGCTGTAAGAACCAGAGGAAATGGTCTCAAGTTGAGCCAAAGGAAGTTTAGATAGTAGGAAAAAAATTCTTCATGGAAGAGGTGGTCAGGCGTTGGAACAGGCTGCCCAGTGAAGTGATCAAAGTGCTCAAGAATGTGTGATGTGGCACTTGAGGATGTGGTTTAGTGGTGAACACCATGGTGGTGCTGGGTGGAAGGCTGGACTTGATGATTTTAAAGATTTTTTCCAATCTTCAGGATTCTGTGATTCTAATTATAAAACTGGAGTACACTGAATTCTTTAATAATCACAAAGCAGAATGCATGTCAGCAATTAATTCACAGAAAGGTAATAAAAATCTGGATTCAGTGTCATGGACTGGCAGTAATATTTCTAAAAAAAAAATGGCACCAAGTTTCCAAATTTAAATTCTGTTTTGGTTGGTGGAATGAAAGCTCAGGATTTGCTCCTGTGCCAGTTAAACCTCTGCATCCATGGAGGTTAGGAATGTGCAGCTGGAGACCGAGTTCTGTGAGAAACCTGGACTTTCAAAAGGAGAAAGAAAACAGAAATACGGCAGGTTCTCCACACCCACCACCACTTAGCTTTTACAGTTCAGTGTCTTGAAAATAAAGAGTGAACAGGACTCAAGGGGTTGAGAAAACACATTATTCCTTTATTTTGTATCTGTTTGACTTTGGGGCACATTCATGGCCAATACGAATCCTTTGATTTCACTGCAAGTATGTGAGGAGGAACCTTTTCTAAATTCTTGTCCTGAAAATCAGCTTAAATTATGTTCACAGAAGTAGCAGCTTTTAGTAAAAGGTTAAATGAAACCATTACTCTTTTAACCTTCTGTACCTTGACCTTTGGTCAGTCTCTCAACAGAACAGGGTTGTTCACTCAGTGAATATCAGTGGGATATTAATCAGCATTATGTCAAAAGAATGACAAACCACAATTTTTAAAGAATTATTTTTATCAAAGCATGGCAGTGCCCTACTGAGCTAAGAGGCACAGAACCTGTTAGGAAAGGGTAATGTTTAAAAGCCTCTGTGGAATAGATAAAAATCTTTCACAAGGTGTATTTCAAAGGACAGCATGCTGTAATATGGAATTTTGCAAACCTAATGGGTTTAGGGATAGAAGTGATGATCCTTGCAAAGCATAAAAGCTCTGGGTCACCTCTTACACCTGAGCCAAAGGAGGCCAATCTGAGTGATGGTGATTAATACATTTATGTGGCTCAGGTGATCCAAGCCCATAGAACTGGATCTGTCAGACATCAGGGATCATTCCCACATCTTTCCTGCAGAATAAACTAGGGCAGGATTGTTCCCCTCTCTTAAATTGCCCTGCACTTACTAAACTCACTCACTAGAAAATTCTGAGCAAACCTCTTGTTCCAAGGCAAACAGCAGTAAATCCACTGCTGTTTTAATGAAGATTGCACTTTCTAATCCTTGTGGTAATGACAAACCAGTCTCCATTCAATATGCAATATTCCTTGTCAGTTTTAGTCACCAAAACTGTATTATATTTGCTACAGACTGATGTACTTGTCTTCCCAGACCTTCAGCCTGGACAATCCAAGCAAAAGCAGCACAATTCCTGTTCTGCTGAGGGTTTTCTGCACGGGCCAATTTTGTCACATGAGCTCTGAGTAAAGCCTTGCTCTGGGATTGGTCCCAGATCCAATGAGATCACTAAATCAGAGCACAGCTGGCACAATCCTGTCCATGTTCTTACCTCAGAAATTCTGAATTCCAGTGATGGTAGAGTTCATAAATTCAGTTTTAACCTGTACAAGATTAAGGGTGGCCTTACTGCATTTATTCAGAAGGATATTCAGCCAAATTCAGCACCACACTACTGAAGCAACCATGATGGGAGAGGCTGTCCAGCACAGCCCTCCTTTCCCCTTGTGCTTCCTCAGCTACTAAATGTTTTTATTTACAGTTCTCACACATGCAAAACTCTCCTCAGTTTTATCTACACATGTCCTTTTAGCAATGCAAATAAAATGGCCTGGTTAATTAAATTAAAATGCTGCTATATCTTTATATTTAAAGTTTTCCTCCCTCACTCATTTTTCAAAAGTTTTTCTGGTTCAAGGCAGATCTCAAAACCAGTATCTTCATTACAAAAACACTTCAAAACCAGCCTTGCATGTGTATGGTTTTTGTGTGTTAACTCCTGAGTTAATTAAGGTGAAATTTTGAAAATGACTGCTTTAGACCAGCAGACAATAGTCAGAATTGACAAAGCACATCATATTTTACTTTATTTATTGGCTGTGAGACCCACCAGCATTGCACACCATGAAATGCACTGATGGTGCAGGAGTGCAGCCCCAGCTTTTCCCAGGCTCACATCCCAGCAGAATTGTTGGTTCAGAGGGACTCTGGGCCAGAGAGGCTCGAGAGGAGCTGCAGGAGGAGCTCAGGCACTGCCACAGCAGCCCCAGCACTGCTGGATCCCAGCCCACAGTCAGCCAGGGCAGTGAGATGAACAGAGCAAACAGGGACCTGGGAAGGGCTCAGGGAACTCTTGGGGCTCCAAAATGTGTGAATAAAAACTGCAGCAGAGTGTAGAGGGGGAAAGCACAGGGTTAGAGTTAGCTACTATTTAAATGACAACATTTGGATTTCCTTGGCTGTTTCACTTCATTCCTTAAACCAAAGCTGTGTTTAGGTGAATGCCCTGAACAACCTTTGCTGGTTTGTAGAGATTGGCATCACAAATTTGTCATTGGACTGAGACATGACTGGCTTGCTTTGTCTTGTCTAAAATTTGCTACCAGTGCCAAAAAACCACCAAAATTAGCCCAGACTCTGCTGCTTTCACAGAATTTTCCCTCTCCAGTTTGGTGCTGAGTCTTGATGTTGGTGGCAGCTTCCAAGAGAAACAGCTCCAACTAAGGGCAAGCAGGATAGAAAGGTTGCCCTTAGCTGGACTTGTTTCTCTTGGAAGTTGCCACCTTCAGGTTTCCTAATGTTTCCTCATTTGTGAGAGATAGTTCCTGCAGGAAAATCTCCCTCCTTTCAGCAGTAAAAGGAATGAAAGGGTTGTGCATGTGGTGTTGGGCCCTTAAAAATAACAGTAAAAATAAAAATATTGACTTAGAAGTAGAAGCTTTTCTTCTTTCTCTTCCTGGAGACGTTGGAAGCTTGCTGAGATCAGAGCACTCCTTAATTGCTGTATCCAGGATTTCACCACACAAACTCCAGCCATCAAAAGGAGCTTGTATGAGATGAGGTAACTTCTAAAAATAATCCCTGCCTCCCACAACTGAAGCCAAATATACCTCCTATTCTTGTTGGAGCAAAATCAGCTTGTGACAGCAAATGCAGAAAGATTTTAGAACTGCATTTGATGTTTTGTTATTGCTGGCTCAAGATGCATATTAATGCTTCTCCCCAGGAGAGAAAGGCTCTTAGGGGACCAATATAGGTCAGGCAGAATGTGCAGCAGAAGTGACATAATCTTTTTATTGTAATCATCCAATTTTCTATCTATTGGATTATCTAAGAGCAAGAGCTTCTGTTCAGAGCAGTGTTAGGAGGGAAGAGAGAGCACAGTCTGAGGAGGAGGAGAACGGAGAGTGAGGATTCCCCACCAGTGGCTAAAGCTCACAAATCTGAATTAGGAGCTGCTGCCATTGGGTTTGTGTGCACAAAAGAATGAGGGTGGGTTTTTGCACTGTGTGGAACCCCTGGGAGTGCTGAGCAGAGCCCTCCTGCCACAGGGACACGGGAGGGAATGGGAGATTCCTGAATATAATTTGTCCATCACTCCATGCCAGTGGTGCCTCTTGCACTGGAGGCAGATCAGGAAACAAAGGTAAATGACTTAATTACTTAATTACAATCTTGTTAAGGAGCAGGATAAGTGTCCAAACACTTGCATCAAGAGAGGAGACAATCACGGAGTTAGTCCTGTGGAAAAGGGTTCAGCAGTAGAAACTGGATTAAACTGATCCCACTCCCTGAGTGAAGCAGTCTCAGGTGAGAGGAAGATTTGCTAATTCTGCCCAGTAAATGAGCAAATTTTCAAACATTGGGATTTTGGTGTAATTCCCCCCTTGGCCAGGGTGCTGTGGTCCCTCAGAGCAGGGCTGTGGGTGAGAGGGGCAGTGTCTCTGCTGGCGGGGAGCACAGATCAGGATTCCTCACCTAAACCACACTTCCCAGAGTTTCTGTTCCATCCCAGAGCTCTGCAGGAGCTGCTCCTTCAGCCCCCACTGCCCCTGGATTTTACCAAAGCCTGTTTGGTTTGGTGATGGAGGAGAAGAGCCCAGCTGAGATGGGAGCACTGGAATGCAAAGGGAAAATGAACCCAAACCAATTAGTGATAGTGAAGAGTCACTAAAGCAGCAGCCACAGAATGGCTGGAAGAGTGAGCTGAGAAAAAAACTGAGAATGATTGAAACAGAGAATTGTGCTGCCTGTTATTTTTACTATTTTACAAATTAATCCAAATCCTACATAGTTCACTTGGACTTTTCCGACAGTTTCTCTGTCTCTGGTGCAGGCAAATTTTATTATACTGATTTAGTCCCTCGATTACCACATTGTTTTTCTGTTGGGGCTTTTTTTTGGCCTTAAAATGAGGAGAAAATAAGATATAACATTTCTTCTTTGCTACTCATCAGATTTTTGTATGCCATCAACTGAAACCACAACTATTATAAATGCACAATATCCATCATTTAAATTAGGTCAAAGTTTTTTAAATGCTCTGTAAGATTTTTCCATGTCAGAATAATTCAATCACTATCATGTTTCCTTGACGCAACTATTTTGGGATTTAGCTTGTTCCTTGATAGGGATTTAATTAAGTCATTTACATGTAATTTCCAAATAAGTAGCTGTTGCAAAAGGCAGCAAAGAAATGAAAAGGCAAAAGGGAGCCTGAAGGCAGGAGATCTTTAACAAAAATATTTCTGATATAGAAATGAATCTGAGGAATACATATTCAGTGATAAGTATTCCAGTCCATGTCTGGTAAACTCTCAGATAATGGCAGCATGGTGGGGTCACTGGGGTTCTATTAGCTCAATTAATGAGGAGTAAGATAAGGCTAACACCCAGCTCTTCAAACGGCTCAAAAATAGAGCTGATAGTAATGGAGTTATTAACCTTCGCCAGCCATTGAATTTTACTGCTGATTCCAACTCCATTTCCTAGTTCAGGCCTCCATTAATAGGCTGTTTATTATCCCTAATCCACATTGGGATCAGCTGCAGAAATATGAAAGCCCCATGTAAAGACTAAATAGTTCACAAAAATCTCTTTTTTCCCCCCACCCTGATTTCTTCCTTTTCAACACTTTCACAGATTCTTCCTTAGAAATTAAGGACTTCATTATCCTAAACTGTTTGAATACATGCTCTCAGCAGCGTGGTGAAAAAGAAGCTTTAAGTATATTATGTAAAAAGATGACATAATTGGGAACACAGCCACATCGTTTTGAAGACCAAATAAAACCCTGCTGGAAAGCTTGCACTGGAGAAGCTGTTGCTGTTTATTTTCTCTATAGGGAAAGAAACAAGCTCAGTTTTGGAAAAATGTGTATTAGAAATATATTATGGATGTATTGTTGGGCCAATCCTTTGGCTCAGCCCTCCCCTGCCCAGCTTTGTCTGTTCACTTGTATCATTTGTAATGCAATTAATCAACACTGAAAAGCAAAATAACTGACTCTGGATTCAGATCAGAAGGACAAAAGCAAGGAAATAATGGAGGGGGAAGTGGCAATCCCAGGAGAGGCAGCAGCAGAGCCTTTGGCACTGATGGGAGGGCTTGAGGAGAGCTCAACACAAACCTGCTCCAACTTTAACACAGAAATCTCGAGTTAAAGGCTCTCTTTAGAGCTCTCTGAGTTTGAACTCACCCAACTGAGATTTTTGACACTTTGTAAATTTTTTTGTGTATTTTCAGTGAAAGACACAATGTTTAGTTACCACAGCTTACACACAGAAGGTGTTCTTCCAAAATCTGTCCCAGTAACATCTGACAGAGCATCAGCAATTATGAGTGATGGAGTTAAGATCAAAATAAAAATGTTTATTATATCCACCTCCAGTACACAGTGCTGCCCTCAAATGCAGTTCTGGGTGTTCCACCTCAGCAAACAAAAAAAAAGCTGGAATGCCCAGTGAGGGGAGAGAACAGGATGATCAAAAGAGTGAAATGATTTCTAGGAAAAAAAAGGATAAACAGATCAAGGTTCTTTGTCTGGGAAAAAGGTGACTGAAGGGCAAATACAAGAGGCTTAGAAAATCAGGAGTGTTGGGAGGCATGACCAGGGAAAGTCTGTAACTGCTTCTCAAGAGAAGAAATGCACCTTGAAAAAATTATGAAGTATTTGATATGACACCCAGTGAAATGAGAAACTCCTTTCCACGTGATTTGGTGGCCCAAAGGTCTAAAAAGAGATTATAAACTCAAGGAAAAGGGGTGATTAGAAGCTTTCCAGAGAATCCTCTGGCTCAGGGAATCCTTAAATTTCTGACTGCCTCAAGCTGGCCCAGCAGAGGAAGGATCAGGACCCAGCTGAAGGTGACAACCAGAGATTCACAACACCACCCTGCTGCTGCTGCTGGATCTTATTTTAACTCCAAGTTTGAGAGAGAGCAAAAAGGATAAAAAAATACCTTGGTGGCTATTACACTGAATTTTCAGTAGAACCACCCATGGCTATATTATACATTTATTTTTGTTGTTTAAGCACTGATTAAAACAGCTAAAACACTCATTTGGGTGAGGAACTGCATCCAGTCCTTTGTGTGCGGTGGATTCCAGCTCAGGTGGGCACTGAGCGGTTAATGGCACTCAGTGGTTAATCTCTGAGTCCCAGTTGAGAGGCCATTAACAGATCCAGCTCCTTATTTGCCCTGAAGGCTGCCCCGGTTCAATGCCAGCAGGATCCTGTCCACTTAGGCAGGAGCTGCTTCACAGGGGGAGCTCAGGGCAGCTCCCTCCTCTCCGGGCTCTTTGGGAGACAGAGTTTGCAGCTTTTGCTGTGCCAACCCTCATTCTGCTGCAAATTCTAATTTAAAGAAACCTCCTACTTCTTCAGTGCAAACTGAATTATTTTCCTTTTTGTTCCACAGCAGTTCTTTGGATGTGGTAGCTGATGCTGTATCAGGTTTTTTTTTATTATTGCATTTTAACAAACTTTATAGCCCATTTTGTTTGTTTTCAAATAACTTTATTTTCCTTCTTTTCTACCATCAATTACTAGGTTTGTTTTTCTTTCTGTAAGATGGAGGAGTCAGGAGACTGATCCTGCTCAATGCTGTATAATTTAGTATTATGTGTGGTAGCTTTATGAGGTGGGAGTCAGATAAAACATAGTATTTGAACACTAACCATTTATTAGCTCTAAGGAATAGATTTGTGACTTGACAAGCAGACAATAACTCTGGGTTCTGATCAGCCAAAGAGGTCTACTCTGAGTTCAAAAAGCAGAGTAACATTCTCTTTCACAAATAATTTTGTTTACTGATGTGACTAGATTTTAATAATAAACTTGATATATATGTAAATTTATTTTAATCTAATTTCATCAACAGAGCCCTCCTAAAAATGAGACTTTGTAGATTGTTCTATGTCTGATTTATAGATTTCTACATCCTATTCCCAGATTGATTTCAAGGCTATAATTCTATCAGGTTTTTCTCCTGATGTCAGAAACACCACCTCTGCAGATAGTGTTTTATAACTAGCATCACAACTGAAACTGAATTACTGCCCTGCTATCCTGTGCTGCAATGTGTCCTTTTGTTTATAATCACCCTCTCTCCCTCACATCCCTGCCACTTCAGCTTCATGGGAAATATCAGCTCTGAGATCAATCAGGGAGCTCGATGCCTATTTCTGTCCCTCACTTCAAGCCCTGTATAAAACAGGGACCAAATTCCAAACTCAGAAGTGAATGTGCAGAGCTCTTTAAAGTGAAGGGAGGCTGAGCAAACGGATCAGTGCTGAATTTCCAGCCATCCAATTCTATAATGAGTTGCTCTTCCTCCCTTGATGAGGTCTCAGTGCTGGAGGGAGCACATGGGGCACACTCCAGTATTCCCACTGATCTCAGGGACTCCGGGTGTTCAGGGATTCTGCACTTCCTTCTAAATGCACAAGAAGAATAATCTGTGGGAAATTATGTTTCACTGAGTCCAGCACAACTTTTGAGGTTCTTCCTCCATTTTTTTTCATGCAATGGATTCCTGTTTAAGATGCACAAAGTCTTACTTTGGATAAATAAAGTTACTGCTGTTTTCACACATTCCCTTTTCACACCCTGATGGATGCAGAGCTCCCTCCCTCTGCACTCCCCTCTGCTCTCTCTCTACTCAACCTCAACTCTTTCCATCCTTCTCCTACCCCTGTTCAGGAGGGAATCCAGGGCAATCACCCAGGAAGAGTAACTCTGCCAAAATTAAACACTGATGTGGGTCATGCACTTCTCCTATCATTACTTTTAAGATAAGAACATCTTCCTCGGAAGCAGAAAATCACAAATTTCCAAGGTTTGCCTTTGGAATGGCCACTGTGCCAGCCAGTGGGATGGACAGAGCCAGGAAGGCCTGGGAAGGGGATGGAAAAGCCTCTGAGCTTCGATGAGTGCACCAGCACTTTAAATCCTCACCACCTTTGGACCAGCTGTGACAAGTAACTCTATTTTATTTGCTTGGTGCTCGTCACAGTTCTCTTTGGATGCTGATGTCTCTCATATTACATTTCTGAACAATTCATTATAGCTCAAATAAAATGTAATTCTCGTGTTGTTTTTAATTATTTCACAAAACCCAAAAGTCTCATAATGAGCTCCTTGCAATACCAATATATTTCCATGGTGTTATGTCAATGCTGAAGAAAGAAGACGTAGATCCCCCCTCCTGCTGCAAATAAAATACATCTTCTCATATAATCCAAACTTTAATCCATTTCTTATGGTTTGGCTTTGGAGGCAACTCAAACAAATAACCAGGACAACAAACCTCTTCTCTCTCCCACAGTTTGGCCATCTGGAGCATTTGTCAGGCCAGGGCTCTATTTCCTCCTCTCCAGGAGCAGCACCCCTTCCCTCGCTAAGGAAACAAAAACTGAGATGCAGCAGCACAAACCACGTCAGTAAAGGTCTGTATCTTTCCACAAACAAACCTTTCACATCCACAACGGTGTGATGGCTGGATTTCTCCCTTACCTGTTGGGATTGATCTGTGCTTTCTGCAGCTGCTCCCCCTGCCCCACGTCCCTGGGGAAGCCAGAGAGCACCCAGCCATTGCTCAGGCAGTCGAGGGCGCTCAGGCGTTCTGTCAGCAGCTTCAGGACAAGGTTGTCTGGCACTGCAAGGGAGGAAAAAGGTGACATTTCTTCTGTCTGCTGAGTCTGCAGTGAAGGGAGAGGCTCACAAGCCCTTCTGGAACCAAACCAAACAGTTAATCCCATTTAGGGCTGACTGGCGTTGGGCATTGTTGTGTTCTGCATATTTATTGTCATGGAACCTCCAAACTCTCAAGGAAGTGTAGGAGCAAAGCAAAGGATTTGGTAAAACCTGGTGCCCACATAATTTTGTAATGTCCTTTTTCCTCTCAGCCACTCTGGACTGGTGGCACAGTGACGTGTGTGACACGATCTTATCAAAATGCAAAAACAATGACCTGAGGTGTGGAAAGCAAATCCTGAGACAGAAAAGGAATTTCTGAGCATTCTGGATTGAACTCAGCAGGTGATAATGGCTCTGCTACCAGTCTACATGTGCTACTGCTCCAATTTACCCAAAGGCTTGAAGATCTTACAACTGAAAAGAATTTTCAAACTTAATTTCAACAACCTTAACCACTGCATTGGTGAACCCTTAATTTTAGAGCTAAAAGCTCTTTTTCCTCTATTATTATTTTTCTTCAGGGCAAGAGAAAACATCAGCAAGAAACTGACTGGGATCTCAACTGCTATGGAGCTTTTAAAATTCTTTTAGTGGGATACAGTGGTAAGGAAGTATCCTGCAACATTTTCACTAGAGTCTTTATAAAGTAAAATACTTCAATTAAGATACTTAAACTTTTGGGGTTTTTTTCCTTTTTTGGGTGGAAGGGGTGTGCTCAGAATTAAATTATTAAGTTCTACAGCCAGTGGGATATATAAAAATATAAAATGTATAGAATCTATGGATTCTATAGAATCTATAATCTATAAAATCTATAGAATGACTATAGATTTTCCAATGACTGTTGTCATGTCTTGGGCTCAGTATCAAATAATCCCAAAGAAAGGACAGCAAAATCTCCTGGAGCTGCTTCCCAAGCAGCAGCCAAACCAATTCCCAAGCAGCAAGGAGAGCCCCTTCCCTTTATCTGTCTGATACACCAGTGCCTCCACTGAAAACAAGAGAGAAATTGCTACATAAATCCCCTTCATGGCAGGTTGATGTTTTGATGCTCACCCTGCCATCACATCTGCATACAAAAACACAACAACAAGTGCTTGTAGGAGAGTGTATGTGTCAGATTTCCAGCACTGCACTTCTCTTCAGGACAAGCTGACAGCAATCTGCCTGGATTTTAGCAGAGTGAATTATTAGCAGTGCACAGTTCCACCCCAGGAACAAGCAGGTTTTAAACTGCAATAATAGAATCCATTTGCTCCTGGAATTTAACATTGTGCCTCTATCATGAAATTCATGGCTTCTCCTTTAAATAATCAAATTACTGAGTTTACAGAACTGCACTCAGGATTCAATGTACCAGCAAAAAGAGAGGAAAACCGCAGGGAATTAATTAGGAAACAGATTAGTGTATTAATTGAGGATATCCACTTCACATTATAAAAGAACAAGTTAAAGAGAGTAATAATGTCTGTCTGCTGAAAGGAGAAAAAAAAGGAGTGGAATAAACCCACACATTGACAAAGAGCAAAATGACAATGCAAAAACTGGGTATTCTGTCAAAAATGGGATTCATAAAATTAACTGCAACAACAGCACAGCAGCAGGAAGGAATTTCATCAGATGGAAGCTTCTTCCCTATCCAAGACTGAGCTGCAGGCAGGCAGGGCAGGGAGAGCAGGAGAATTTCTGTGCTTTTTCCAGGGCAGTTGTCTCCCCACCCGCCAGCTTACAAACACAACACATCCTAGCAGAAATAAAGAAAAACAAACAAACCCAAAATTTCTCTTTCCCAAAAATGTATTCCATACAAAGAGCAGTGCAATTTCCCCAAAGTCCAGAATTTCTGCAGCATTTAACTTTCTTCATGTGTGTTATTTTATGACAATTCCTGCTGGAATCATTGACATGGATTTACAGAGATGCCAACTGACATGATTTTATTTTTTCATTTCAGAATGCTGAAAACAGTCTTGCAAGGAATCGGAATAAAACATATAAACTCATGAGTAGGATTCTGGCAGAGCTGACATCCCTGTCAGCTGAACAGGGATCAGGGCAGAGGCTGGAAGGAAATGGCACAGAAAGATGGATGTCCTGTGCTGCTGAGCTTCTGCAGATCCTGGGAGATTCCCCAGTTCCAGATTGCTTCCATCCTTCACATGGGAAGGAGAAACACTGCAGCACAGGAGGAAATGAAACAGCAATTGTGATGGGAACCTGGGGCATCTCCTGGGTCTGAGCACTTCCCACAGCCTTCTGTGACCCCTGAGGACCAAAATCCTCCACTGTGGTCACTATTTTGGAACAAAACTCAAGCAATCACACAAGGGGGGAAAAAAAACCTGAGATGCAGAGACAAAGAATTAATAGTTTATCTAATGACATGCCAGGTTTGGGGTGCTCTGAGGGATGCTGGGGACACCTGACACATCTCTCCCTCCAGCCAGGACTGACTGCAAGACATCAGCAGCACCATGAACACATATACATCACTGAATAATATAGATGCTTACATATTTTCTGTGCCTCCCTCTAAAGCTTGATGGTGAGAAATAAAACATAAACAAGTCAGACAGCAAGCTCTGCTCTCCTCTTGATTAGCAAACATACCTATCACTTCAACACAATGGGGGAACAGAGCTTGTTGGCTGCTTGGTGGCATTACAAAGTACATCAGTTGCCCTTGAACAGGAACAGTCACACTTAAAACAGCTGCATTAAAACTGTAAAACATCTTCCACAGACCAGAGGGAAGGAAAAAAAAAAAAGAGAGAGGGAAAAAAAAATCAGTATTATTCTTATTTTGAAGTACAGACAGAGTAGGTAATGAAGAACTCTGCAGTACAGAATTCCTTTTCACTCATGTGGAACTGTCTCTGGAATGTAAGGCAAATTAATAACCTGTAATTGGAGGGGCACACAGCCTGTCAGGAACTAGCCAGAGGTCTCCTGGTCTTAAGCACATGACCCAATGGGCATATAGCAAAGTAAAATATAGAGATTTCCTGATGAGACAGTCAATCTACATGTTTTAAGGAGATTATGAAGCACAAGAGCTTTGAATAATCAATTCCTTTTCAACATAAGCTTGTGTGAGTTTCCAACTCCGAAAGTTGGGGGAATGAGACTCAGGAGAGATTTTACTTTATCATTAGAGAAGTCCAAAGCTAAGTTTCTTGTAAAAATTACAATGTGCTGCTGCAAAGAGATATCCAGACTAGCTACGGTGGGAGCACGTCTCTATCAGGGAGAGAAATCGAGGCACAGGAGCAGAATTCAGCCCTCAGAAGTAAAGCTGCAGAGCCACCGAGCTGCAGTGACTCCTGAGAGCATCAGGCACAGCTGAGGACAAAAATCCCCACACAAACCCCACAGCAAACCCCAGGCATGGAAGAGCAGCTGGACGAGGCCACAGCCAGCTCCAGATGGAAATGCAATTTATCTGTGCCTGCACCAACCCCACACTCCGTGTCTCCTTCATCTCCCAGCCTGTTTCACCACATTAATGATCAATACTACACCCCTGAATTGGCAGCTGTGGATCTGAGAAGTGATTTAATCATTTCAGGGGTTTGATCAGGCAGGGGACAAGGCTTAAAGTGCTGCTGCTCGTGCTGGAGCTGCTGCATGGACACCCAGAGATTTTCCATCTCCAGGGCTGTAAAGCAGCACCTTCCAGCAGAGCATTTAAAAAATAAATTTACTTCTCAGAGCTTCAAAGGTTTTCGCAGGTATCAGGTGCTTCTCATGAGAAGTACGTGCTCCTGAAGCTCACAGGAGTGTGGCCTATTAGCTCTTCCCCAATCCGTGGATCTGCAGGACTAACAGAAACCAGGATCAGGCAATCAGGTACAAAATCAGGCGATCAGTTACAAAATCACACCACCTGCACCAGACAAAAGTAACAGAACATTAAAGGCACAGTCTGAAAGGGGAAAAACACCATTTGAGAGATTACAGGGCACTATTCTCCAATAACTTCAATGCTGTCAGTGCTCTGAGCTATGCAATTATCATATTTAAATTGATACCTCCTCCGTGTATTTCCCTTTAAAACAGACTTTTGAAGAGTATCAGCTCACTTCTCCAACCCTATAAAACCTCGATTCTAAGTACAGCATAAATGCATTTACAGATCCAAATTCTGTCAGCTTTGTGCTCTAAAAGGTCCTTTTGACAATCCTGTCCATCTATGTTTTATCCCACTTATTGAGGTTATTTTTTAGCAAGGTCTAAAGACTTTCACACTAATTTAGATGCCTGAGGCTTGATCCCAGTAGTTGACAGGTAACATCTTGTCCTGAGTACAAGCTACTGCCAAACACTACTTTCCTGAATTGTCCATGAAATCCCAAATTTAGCAAAGCGTGAGATTTCCTTATTTTATTGCTCTAGAAACTCCGGATGATTCACAATGAATAAATGCCCTTTTCTACGCTGTTTTTTTGCCCACGTAAAGGTGCTCAGAGATGGTATCGATTGAGATTGTATAAATTGGTTTTTAATGTGTTTGAGAATGATTTTGCAGTGATTTACCACGGCGTGGGCTGATGGATAATTTCGGATATTCCTCCGTCCAGCCGGTGGGTGAGGATGAGCAGGGCTGTGGCAATAACCCCAAAAAATAACCCCAAAAAATAAATAACCCCAAAAAATAACCCCAAACACGGGGCTGACCGCCGGCAGGAGAACAGCGGGCTTGGCCTGGCTGCAGTCGGGAGAGGGGATCGGCTCCCCCGGGCATTCTCCGGGGCAATTCTCGGGAGGCTCCGACCCCACGCACCCCGAGGGGCCTGGGGAATCCAGGGGGGCTCCGGTCTCCACAGCCCGCGGGGTCCCGGAGGCTCCCGGAGGTCTCCAACCCCGCGGTCCGGCAGGATCAAGGAATGATCCCGGGGGTCTCAGCCCAGCAGAATCCCGGGATGATCCCAGGATGAATTCGGGCGGATCCCGGGCTGGTCCTAGGCTGGTCCCTGGCTGATCCCCGGCTGTCCCGGGCTGTCCCTGGCTGATCCCAGCTGTCCCGGGCTGCTCCCGGGCTGTCCTAGGCTGTCCCGGGCTGTCTCGGGCTATCCCGGGCTGGTTCCGGGCTGATCCCTAGCTCTCCCTGGCTATCCCGGGCTAGTCCCGGTGATCCCGAGCTGGTTCCTGGCTGTCCCGGGCTGTTCCGTGGATGGTCCTGGCTATCCCGGGCTGATCCCGGGCTGTTCCCTGGCTATCCCGGGCTGTCCCGGGCTCTCCCTGGCTGATCCCTGGCTATCCCGGGCTATCCCGGGCTATCCCGGGCTATCCCGGGCTATCCCTGGCTATCCCTGGCTGTCCCGGGCTGTCTCGGGCTATCCCGGGCTGGTTCCGGGCTATCCCTGGCTGGTCCCAGCTGTCCCTGGCTCTCCCTGGCTATCCCGGGCTGATCCCTGGCTATCCCGGGCTGTCCCTGGCTGATCCCTGGCTATCCATGGCTGGTCCCTGGCTATCCCGGGCTGTCCCTGGCTATCCCTGGCTGATCCCTGGCTGTCCCGGGCTATCCCTGGCTATCCCGGGCTGGTCCCTGGCTATCCCTGGCTGATCCCTGGCTATCCCGGGCTGTCCCGGCCCGTTGTGTGTTCTCTGTCGCCACCGCGCGGTCACGGCGGGCAGCGCAGCAGCGCCCGCGCCGCCGAAACGCCGCGAAAATCTCGGAATTCGGGCAAAACCGCGCCCGCTCCGGCTCTGCTGAGGCTCCTGAGCCCCGGCAGCGCCGGGCCGGCTCGGAAGCACCGAGAGCATCTCCGGTTCTGCCGGGCTGGAGGAAGGGACAGCGAACACCGGCACCGCCGCGGGTGTCACAGGGACCATTCCCACAGAAATCCCGTTCCACTCGCTCGTTCACCCTGCCCAGAGGGGCTTCTGCAGGAATCGGAGTCATTCTTTCAATACACTAAAACAAATAATGCGATAAAATATTTAATTTCCACCTCTAATATATTTTTGCTTCTTAGCAGATATTAGAACCAGTCTTTCCTTGATTTTATTTTTGGTTTTTTAGGTTTTTGGTCATTTAAAATAGGAATTAGCTGTATTAAAGTGGAAATGATACTATTTCTAAAGCAGGTACAATCCCAAATTATCGATCATATATATAATCATAAATGGATATTTGTGTTTATTTTTACTTCTTTTTTTTTTTTCTACAGAGACACTACAGTTGGGCAGAGAACAACTACACTTCAAACCCAGGGACTCCTCATTTCCATTACCAACCAAGCTCCTATTTCCTCCTTATTTCTAAATAAGGAGGAAGCTTATTTAGAGGCTCAGCTCAGCTGAAGAACACAGTGCAGAATTTGACCTACAAACCCTTCTCAACAGTGATAATATAAAAAAAAAAAAAAAAAAAAAAATTAATTGGTCTGATAAACACGGTGAAAAACATTGTGGCTTTTTACACCAAATCCTGCTTGTGCTCCAGACCCCCAGGAGTGGGATGGATCCTGCCCTGTGCTCTGATCCCCTTCTCCTGACACCTCCCAGCCACATTTAAAAATAGAAAAGGATGCACAAAAGCTGTTTCATGTTTTCCTTGTCAGGCTGTTCCATGCAGCAGCCTGGTTCTGTTTGTATTACACCCCGTGAAACAGAGCCAAGCCCAGAATTTTATGTTAAACTCCAAAAAAATGGGGATGCTGACAACATGCAATGTTCTTTTCCTTGTGGCTTTTGTATAAAGACTCCTATGCTATCTCTCTGCACCCCAAACTCAAAACCACACAGAATTCAGGTTAGCAGCCCTTTAGTGAGGAGACAGTGCTGCAAGGAAAGGAGCTCCCACTTCCCTAAATTTTAAAGAATAACTGTCAGCAATGAAGATCAATACAAATATAAAAGATTAATACTTCACTTTTATATTGTACTTTGCTGTTTAAATGCCTCTGACAACCACGAGGCCCCAAATGGCCAAGGGCCACATCTTCACTCAAATCCATGAGGGTTTGTGGCACAAATATTGGAAAATTGATCCTCCAGCAAGAGCAGGAATGGTGAATATCACTGCAAAACCATTCCACATAGCCAGGACCATACGCATGAGCTGCCTGATTATCACAATTGCTCCAGAAAAGAACTGCAATCCTCTCTTAAGTCAAATCACATTTATTTTGCCTGGTCTGGCTTCCAGGGTTGGCTTTTTAGGGTGGATTTTTGGTTACTTTGTTTTTACTCTTAAGTAGGGTGGTCTTTAAAAATATCTTTGTAGATCAAGGCTCACTCCAGCTCTGAGTATCTGCCAGACAGACACACCAATCTGGATTGCAGAATAAAGGAAAATACATTCTAGATTTTCAAATAAAGGAAAAGGGAATTCTGATTTATCATCTTGCAGTGATTCAACACACGAAAAGGTAAAATTCAGGGAAGAAAATTACAACCTACTGCCTATACATCTGCATTTAAAACTTTCTGTTCTACAAGCTTGCATTAAAAACATGGCCACCAAAACCAGAAAATAAAAAAAAATATTTTATTATGTTCTCTTGACCACCAATTTTCTCCTAGTAGGAAAAAAGACTGCTACCTATTTTCCATAAAAAAACCTTTGTAGCAGTCCCAGAGGAAAAGTCAAAAGTTTGACTTGAAAAACGGAGCTACTTCAAAAGCATTGTCAAACAGAGGTGAAGGTTTCTTAAAAATGCATAAATTAAAGCGTGGTGTATTCATAAATATCTCTGTAACTTTACACAGTTTATTTGTGAGCAAGTTGTACATTTAGGGGAGCTATAGAATTGCTGTAAAACTAACTTAAATCAAGTAGAAAATCGATTTGTTTATTAGCTCCTGTTTGGACTCTGTGTGTGTGTGTGTGTGCATGTGTGTGAAAAATGAAAGAAAAATGGAGAGTTTTTTTCAATAATAAAAAGGGAGTTGCACTGCAGGGCCCCTAAAGCTTGTGAAAAATTAAACTCGACGGATTCAAACTGTCCTATTTCCACTTCAAAAGAGAAGAGGCACTGAGCTCTTCCCAACTTATCTTCAAACGCCCAGCACCCTAGAAAGTTTCTTTAAAAAAAATAAAGTCTCTAGTTCCCCCAAGCACTGTACCCGTTACTGTAGCTGCTGTCTCTCCCTCTTCTAATTATACCCATGTGAGTCTATTAATCAACTTGTAAATTATTTAGAGAGCCATGCGCTGTCTTCAGCCAGTACAAACACACTGCATGCAAAGGCTTGCTGAAAACCAATGGAGCTCCCAAAGGGTCTCTGCAATGTTCAGACAGCTTGCAGCTCGCCAGTACAGCGCTCTTAAAAACAAGAAATAACACTGAGCTTACCCCCTCAGATATCGAGATTTACTCGTCCTTTCAACTCGGAAACTCTCGGCGAGTTTTTAACAAAGAGGAGCTGCTCTATTGTCAAATCTGTGCTTCAGGCTCAGTGATGAGAATATTAATTTGGTGTCAAAAAAATAAAAAATAAAAATAAAAAAACAAACCCACCCCGAACTGAGCAAAGTGTTTTCAGTGAGACTGTGATCACAATCGCCAGGGGACCCCAACTTTCAGAGGCTGCACCAAAAAGCACCCCTTTAAAACCACTGCAGTTTAAAATAAGGGGAGAGCTGTATTTGTACGAGTAATAGTTTTTATTAGAAAACAGGAGAAATTAGGGAATTCCAGATTTTACCCCCTACGTGCAGGCTGCCATTGGGGACAGCTTCAGATATTACAACTTAAAAAAAAATAGAAGAAGGGAGAGGAAATAACCAACACAGATTGTGTGTGTTCAACTCTAACAGGCTGCAAACAGTGCAACGTTATGTGTGTTCCATGAATCACTTCTCTTACCTCCTGAATCTTCATTTTGGTGGGAAAAAACCCAATCACCCAAACTAACAGCAGTTCTCCCAGCTGAAAAGCAGAATCTTACTGGTTTGGGAGTGGTTTTTTCCTTCATGCTGCTTTCCTGTCATCTCACTCTTCTTGGCTCTATTTATTACAGCCTCACAAAGTGATATATTAATTAGCAGTGATCACTCCATGCTATTTCACCACAAAACTGGACAGACTGACATGCAGATTCCAACTGACTGATGACCTTCCCTATCTCTGTGGTACCCCCAAAATGCTTCTGCTTGTCCTTTCATTAATACAGTGCAAACATCAGGGACATTTAGGTGGGGAAATAAAAAATGCTTTCTGCATTTTTTTTTTGTTCTCTCAGGGTATCAAATTCTGACAGACATCTCTAAGATGGTGAACAAAGATCATGCAGATGGAACTTTTAATTAATGTTTGTCCATGTTTTCAGTGAGACATCATGTCCAGCCCTCAGAATTGGAGCAACCTGAGGACAGGAATTCTGTTTAAAGGTCTCCTTCAGGCCTGTGGGGTCTCATCTGTCCAGGGGAGGCCCAAGTCTATGGAACTGCCTCCTCAGAACATTTCAGAAGGAATCAAACCAAATAAATTAATTTATGGCACTTCTCTTGCTGCCTGTGGGAGGGTTCTGGCCACTGCACTCACCCCTAACTCCATTTCTTCCCAGGCTGCCCAAGCAAATGGTGTGTGCTGAATTTAGCATTATTGACCAAGAGTTAATCTAACTGGAGTTAGGGACCAGAAGATTGGTCTTAGACTCCAATGTTGGTGATTTTCTGCCCAAGTATAGTTAATAATAACTACCCAGTACTCAGTGAGACCACACCTTCCTAAAGGAACACTCTCTGCATTTCAGACTGGTTGTTTGTCCAAAGCACAACTCAGTGTTTATGACAGGCAGAAAGCTGTCAGGTTTCTGAACTTATCACCAAAAATGCATTTTTCCATATCTAGAGTGTAGATTGTCTACCTATTGTAGACTAGAATGTCATGGGAATTAAAAAATTAATGGGCTTAAAAATATCTATGCTGTCTTCATTAGGTAAAATAAATCACCATACACAAAACTGAGGATTTTGACAAAAAGCAGGTCTTCATGAGACACCAAACATGAGAAAATACAGACAGTGGGGATACTGGGTTGCCTTTTGGGGTGAATAACAGAATTGTCTGGGCTGTTCCTGAAATACATGGAAATACATGAAGCAGGAATACAGGAAAAACAGCACCAAGAATGTGGATGGACCCTAAAGCCACGAAGAGATGTGAGCTATCCAAGCAGAGCTGGAGCAGAACAGGCAGTGGGCAGCCTCAAAAACCCAATAAAGAGTCAGCTCTGAACAGGCAGGGCTTTGAGCCTCCTCACAGCACCACAACACGCCCTGTTGGCACATCTTAAGTGACTAATTGTGTGCAATCAGTGCTGTCCACAAGAAGGGAAACACGCTGAGATCAGTCCCCTGGGGGAGCATTTTAAGAATATATGAGGCATGCCCTCAAGATTTTATGGCACTGCTTTCGTTTTGACAAGTAATGATTTGAGAACAACATTTCTCCTGGTCTGCCTTTGGTTCCCCTGCTCTGTGGAATGTCACTTGCAGGATTCCCCACCCACAGGCACAGCTAAGCCTCTCAACAACCAGAAATGCAATGAAAAGGGTGAAGTTCTAATTGCTTTTCCACTTCCAACACTGTCTGCTATTGGCTGCAAGTGAGATTTTCTGGGAACTGACTGCAGTCAATCATAGCAGGAGAATCTTTCCCCTGTTTTAACCTGGGCTGCAGCAAGAGAGCAAAGATGCAAAGATTCTTTGCCCACCTTTCCTCTTCAGTACCCTGTGTTATTCCATTTTCTCCAAGCCTCTTGTGAGGGCAGTAATGAATTCTTGTTAGTGTTTACTAATGTAAATTCATTCTTTGTTATCCCTGGGAGAGGAGGATTAGCAAAATGACAGAACTTATTATTTCTGGTTTTGCTGGATGATATTTATCTTTATTCAGCCCTTAATTTTGTGCTGTGTCCCACCAAATAAAATATATATGTGCATATCAGCAAATCTAAGGCAGAATTTTTAGCATAATGCACAGAAATATAGTTATGATCCCTATTAATATTCAGAAGTGTTCTACAGCTTTTTCTGTGCATGCTGTATTAAAAAAATTAATCTAAATCTGAAATAATTTCTAATTTGGAGGAAGAAAGGAATTACAACTTCAATTTCATTTTCCTGAAATGAAAGCAGCTTCCTTGGACTAAGGATGTGCATATTTTTAGGACTGGCAAAAAATTATGATCTGTGCAATTATTTTACTCTACTGGGAATGCATCTCCTTTAAGGAACTTTAATGGTTAAGATGGAGTTTATAAAACACACAAAGAACATTTTAGAAAAGGAAGCTCTTAAAGGAGCTAGCTTGGAATAAACAGATCATCCAAACTCCCACCTCAGCCATAACTGAAATTTAGAGAGTGAGGTATTTACAGTCCTCCTCTGCACAGAGAAGAGCAGACAGTGAAATTACAGCATGCACATAAGATTCTGAAATCAATGGGCACCATGGAAGTCAGGCCTAGAGCTTGAAAGGATCTCCATGTGGGAGTTAAACTGCACTCAAAACCAGCCACACCCTGGTCAAACCAGATCACAGGAAGGAATTGTGAAAAATGTGTATTTTATGATTGGTTTTTCGCAAGTATTAAAATGAATATTGTATGTGTATGTTGGAAAGTTATGGTGTATTAATTTTCTTATAGTTTTGGTTTATAACATAATGTTTGAGTAGAAACTATGCTATGTAAGATATTTGTTTAAAAAGGACTCACACCAGATAGAAGCCACAGGACACCTAAATCTTTCAGAGAAAGGGAATTTATTGCTCCCTTATCAGCAGAAAACTAACTTCTTCCCACCTCGCTCCGACTGGAAGGCAGCATGAGGATTAAGAGGAAGAAGTTGACAGTGACCAGACAGAATCCTGTGTTTGAATGGAATTTATGCATCATGTATGAGATGTATGAATATGCAATGATTGTTTTTAAGGGTTAATCCTCTGTTAACGGGTGTCCTTTTTCGGGCTTGTGCTGCCCAGGAAAAGGTACCCGGACCTCTGTATCTCTTTGTTTTTATTGTCTCATATTGTCCTAACCTCAAATGTTCAAATTTCATTATTCTAATTATATTATTATTTTTATAACTATTTTATTACTATTAAACTTTTAAAATTTCAAAAAGAAGTGATTGGTGTTTTTCACAGAATTATTGCCACACCTGGAGACCCCGGATCCCCTGCACACCACACTCTGAGATCCCCTGCCTTTGAGTCAAACTCAGGAAATCCTCTCCTACATCTCTGTGCCCATTCCAGAGGACCCAAATTTCCCCTGTCAGGCTGCAGAGGTTCCTGCTGGGCATTGCCATGGCCCCAGAGCAGCTCCCAGCACTGCATGCACTGGGCTGCTGACTGCAGCAGGGATAAATGCAACCCATGCACTGGAGATGGAGTTCAGAGTTAAAATCCATTACCCTGAGGCTTGATAAAGGGATGGCACCCCCAAAGCTGCAGGCTGCCAAAGATCTTTTGGAAAAAGTGCTGAATCTCTGGGTTTGTTATCAAGGGAACCTTGATTTAACCTCAATTCATTTGAAAGGCTCGTGTTTCAGAGCTGTCTAATTCAGCCTCTAATTCAGAATTAAGCTTTTGTGCAAAAAACAAAAGAGATTTTCAAACTTTTCACCTTACCAAATACATTTTTGCTAAAAATAAAGGACAACACAGATTTTTCTCTTTGCTCTGGGGGGCTTTGCTCAAAATTCCATTAATACTGAAGTTTAACAGAGATTTCCCCATCTTCAGCACGATTGTCTCCTGGTGTTTGTACCACTGGAAACCATTTGTGCTGCTCCCAAAAGTTCCTCTTCCAGGCCATTGCAATTGGGCAAAATAAACATTCTTCCACACTCCTGCAACATGACTTGTCCTCTTTAATTCCAGATATTCTCTGATTTCTAACACCCACCACACACAGACAGCAGGACAACTGGAACAGACAGACAGGGTGAAGCTGCTGCCCTCAGGAGCTCAAAGTATTTTTGATTTATCTGAAATCCCTGCAGAATTTTCCAAAAGCAAAGTATACTCAGTATTTGTTGTGGCAGTCCCCTCCCACGACCAAAAATGCTGATAGAAATGAAGTATAAAGAAACTTTAAAATATTTACATGAAAGTGAAAGAAACTATGGTAGCGTTCTAAAAGTCAACATCCAAATATAAAATAGAACACAATATTATTGTGCTTTGAAAGCAGTTTGACACAACGGTGTGCTTTAAAAAGAGTTTGAACTGATACAGAATTTTAATTTAGATTTAATTAGAGATTAAAATATGGAATTCAGATTTCAGAATGTGCACAAGAAATCTGAATTTTGCTGGAGCAGTGAATATTTGCTTTGAGGATATAAAAAAACCCTTAGAAATCCAACTTCTGTTACACAATGCTACAAACCCCATGGAATAAATGGAATTAATTGACTTTCAGGCTACTCTGATTAGAATCTGACCAACAAAAATTCACTCACAATTTGGTTTTTGCTACAGATTTGTAACTACAGTGTAATGAGACAACAATGTGCCCTACCTGGGCATCCACTGTCAATGTAAGGCTTAACGAGTTCTCCAAGTTTTGTGTTGTCTGCAACAGCTTCCTTTAGCAGTTGCCCACAGCAAACTAACAGGAAGGAAGAACAAAAAAGACACAAGGTTAAATTTTAAAAAGGAGGCAACAAAGAAAAGAAAAGAAAGGAACCCAGAAGCTGCATACTGGAATAAGGTCACTGAATAAAATAAAAGTTGTATGTTTTTTGAGTTTGTTGTTAGGGTTTTGTTGGGGTTTTTTGGCCAAGCAGAGTGAAAAGCAAGCAGAATGAGGGTATGGAATGAAAAAAAAAAGAATATATTTGGCAAAGAACATATTAAAAATGGAGAGAATGATATTAATCAAATATATTTCTGAAATAACAACTCAAGGGATTGCTAGTGGCTTTCACTTTTTATAAACTTGTAATTACTGAATGAAGTTCCAGCTGCTGAACAGCATCTGAAGCACGCTGCTGGAGGTGCAGCATAATGCTCAGCTCAGGAAGGGCCTCCCTGGATCATTTAATGATCATGTAAGGATTACATTTAAAAAAACTGTGCTAATGCAATATTATCATTGATTTCAAACACACCCAGAACACCGGGAGATGCAGATTTCAGGTTTGAGCTGTACAGGAAATATTCCTGGTTTGGCCTTGGAGAGCAGTGGCTGCCCAGGTGAGGGAGGGAGCCAAGACATGGAGAGGTCACACAACAGCAGAAATCCTGGCTACAACTCCAATCTGGTAAAAATATTAGCTATAATTCCCCCTGGAGATTATTCAATTAATAATCCTAAATTGATTCCTTTCTTCCTGGAATCAATAGCCCTGACAGGAACTGCCTTTGATGGGAGGAGATGGAGCCCTTTAATCAGTTTATTGCTGTTAATCACACTGCCAGGCCAACCCCCCCAGCAGTGCTCCTGGGACAAAGCTGATAAAATTCAATGTTTAAGTGACAATTTGAACAGTCACCAGTTGTCCTGGAGAAGCAAATTCATATTCATAATAAATAGTGTAAAAAACACAACAGAAACTCAGTGCACAGACCCCAATTTAAGACACCTAATGAGTACACACCTAAATTCAACCCAATTCATGAGACTATTTAAATATAGATTTAAATTTTTGAGCCTGAGCTTCATGCCCAATGGCCTAATAGTAATTAAGTGTGTGCTGAATATTATTCTGAAAAGTGATGGTATTCCAGCTCTGTATTAAACACTTAATTTTTCTAATATTTGCGTTATAGAATACTTAAAATAAAATTCAACATATGGGTAAAGCACTGGTAATGATTTTTAATAAAAAGAGCTGCAACTCTCTCATATTGTAGTTACTTTAGAAAAAAAAAAAGCAAATTTTGACCTAGATGGAACACTATGAAACCTGCAGTTTTAGAAAAAAAGTTGAAAAAAATTCAAAAAGGACCACAATTTTTATTACAATCAAGCATGATTTGTTTTCTTTAAACCAATTACATAATTAATAAAAATACAGCTTTGAAAAAATCTACAAATATTTAGTTTCTCACATGGTATTTTAAAATACAGCAATGGCACAATAACTGACAGCAGAAATATTCTACCAGAACTGCCTTTTGCTTAACTGGCATGATGTGACTAATCAGCAAATTTTACAGCTAGCAGACATTTGTTTAAAATAATTTATGGCCACTCCACTGCTAGAAGACACTATGAACATGGAAATTACTGCACTGATGCTACCACCAAGCTGCACTTTTATATACAGAACTTTTTAACATTTAAATGATAATCATGAACAAGTCTCATGCAGAAATTTCTGGACTTCCTTTACAGAAGAAAGATGATACACTTTTCACTAATTCCTTCATTTTCTCACACATTACTTGAGCTGTGCAGAGCCTGAGACCTCACTAAAGTTCAGAGTGAATTATGTTTTAAAAGTGCCCCAATTTTGGTCAGAGAGCTGAAACTGAAATCATTACTCATGATCCACTGATCCACAGAAGAATTCAGAGCACTGCAGGAGTCTAACAATAGAAAAATACAGATGTAAAAGGTATAAAAATGATGAAATGATGACTAAAAAAAACCTTAGAGCTGGTTTGTCACAGCATATATACTTGGTTTACACTTCTTCATTCAAATACTTTTCACTTCCCTCAAAGAATTGACATCCACAGCAATGGACAAAGGTAAGAAAGACAGCAAAAGATAAATGATCAAAAAGAGAGAAAGGGGGAATTGAGCAAAATGCATGTTTACTGAGAACTTACTGTTGACAAGATCATACTTCTGAGCTATTAGTGCTGCCTGCAGGCTCTTCCCACTGCCTGGGGGGCCAAAAAAGAGAACCCGGGGAGTGAAGGGGGCAGCAGATCTGTGCCGGGTTTGGACAAAGGCAAGAACTGCAACAGGGAGAAAAGCAAAACATTAACTCATTTCTTAAAAAAAAAAAAAATTATTAACTACTCTCTTCTTTAAAGAAAAATGTTGATCGTGGTTTATTTTATCAATGTAACATCCAGACTCTGCACCCAAAATCAGGACACTGATATAAAACTGTCCTGTCAGCAATTCACTCTGAGAGGCATTTTAGAAATCTCACTATCATTACACTCCTCTGTCTTTCATCAGTGCCTGTCAAACCATTTTAAAGAGCAGAATCAATTAATAATTGCTCTCTTACCATGTTGTTTTTAGCAGAAGTAATTTTTGCTTGATAGCTACAATTTTACCATGCAAATTATAGAGGGCTGTAATTACATTTAATACTTTCTGCAGTTTCTGAACAAATATTTAAGTGTAAAAACTTGAGATGTTAAATTAATGACATTTATCCAGCTGTGTGTGATTAAGACTCCTAATTACAATATTATAGACTTGTAGCACAGTGTGTCATGACACTGCTCAGCCTTGACAAAGCAGAACTGAGTGTGGATGTTTTATTCTTTTACCCATCCTTTTTGTGTAACTTGTAAAGAATATTTGAGCTTCTCTGCCTGGTTCCACCCATTTGCTGGACACCATCCTCCTAAATTTTGCTTCAAGCAGGAAATAGCACCTTCAGGTCAACCTGCAGGTTTGGAAAGACCACGGGACATGTGAAGCATCATCAGCACTGTCACATCATAGAGACCTGGACTTGGTCACAATCCCAAAAGAGAACCTGAGAGATCACCAAGAAGCCAAAAGATGTCACAGCACCGGCAGTGAGGACAAACTGGGGTTGTGTTTGGACATAGCTGTGCCCATCTGATGGCTGAGAATGCCAGAGAAGGGAGCAGCTCAAGCCATACAGGCTTTTCCAGGGATCAGTCAAATTCCAAAGCTAAACTTTCTGGCACTGATCCCACCTGCCATGGTTGGCCATGCCCAAAGCAGCCAGGACACATCTGCACAGGCTCTGAATCCCCTGGGATTGCAGTGGATACAGCTAAAGGTGAGCCCAGGTGAGCTGCAGCCTCTGTTTTTGTGAGATCTTCAGTTCCAATACAAGACTCTCTAAAGAGTCCTTTAATAAAAAAAGAATTTTAGGCTAAGGAATAGGAGAAGCTTAAACATGACTGTTTGTATGAGTCATAAGCTGTACTAAAAAGCACAAAAGGATTGGTGGGGAACACCCTGAGGATCAGGATTTCAGGAGCCATTGTCAAAACATTGCTCTGCACCAACAATTTTTCAGGGAACCCTCCCTTTAACGCTTTGGTATGATGAGAAAATATTTTCTAATCAAGAAACACCTCCAGAAAACTGTAATTTCAACATAGCAGACCGAAACTAAAACTGTAGCCAGGTGGGATTGCATCCATGTGCTCCTGCAGAGCTGGGATCCTGCACTGCCCAGCTGCAGTGGGGGTCATTCCCACAGCAGGGCAGCAGCAACTGCTTCACAACATTTTATAATTGCGTGAAACAACCCACAATGCTGCTCATTTTTGGGAGAGATCTCCTCTTTTTTTTTTTTTTTTTTTAATGCTAGCTGGGGCAATAAAAATCTAAACAAAAAACCCTGGAAAATCCTACTAGAAAATAGTGTTTGCTGCATGGCTTCCTAAACCCTGAGTATCAGCTGCCCAAGCAGTGCTCCAGTTACTCTGAACATTTTCCACAACCCAGTGTATTGAAAAGCACAAACATTACAGGCAAAGCACCCTGCTTACAAATGATGCTTAATTTGCAGTAAATAACCAAGTTAATTAGGAGTAATGATCCCCTAGACAGTCTCCACATCTAATTATTCTTTTAAAAAAATCTGGCTGCTTGATGCACTGCAGAAAAAAGATCTAGAGAGGATTTTTTCATTCCAGTTTTCAATTTATCTCACTACATTATTAATTAATAATAATTAATATTCAGGCACTCACATTTTTATTTACAATTCAAGGCATGAATTCTTTATGAATGATGATATGAACTTTTAAATTTAATTAAGTAATTTAGAGGTAATTAATGTGGAAATTCAGAATATAAACTTCCTACTTGTTTATCTTAAAAGTGCAGCACTTGTTATTAAAAAAAAAGACCTTTTTGCGATGCAAAATTACTGGGATATAAGAGATCATCTGCAGACTGACAGCTACAAAGTACATCAATTGGTCTTTCTGGCAGTTTCCTTATTCTCTTCTAGAAGGATCAACATTAAAAGTCAGACTGCATTACAGTCTAGCAAAGGCAAACAAGAACTGATGAACAGGAAAGCTCCCAGCACAAACAGCTTTTAAACAATGAAATGTTCCCAGCTTTGAACTACTCCTCCTTGTTGTTCTCAGACTTTGGAAGGTACTGGCCCTTTGGGAGATGAACAATTGAGCCACAGGGCTCCCTTTTAGAAGAGACACTCACAGAAATGATGGTGACATTTGCTCTACTGAGTCAGCTCTTCCTTGGCAGGGCTGTGAGCTGAGAATTTCCAGTTATCTGCACTTACTCCAGTAAAATAATTACCAGGAGCAGCCCAAATGCTGCTCTAGAGAGAGCACAACTCAGCTGGGAGCCATCTGTGCTGCCTAATCCTACAAAGTGACTCTAACAGCCAGGAACCAGCCCTCCAACAGGACTTTCTCTACTTGCCACAAAGCACACATTTACCCTGAGAGAGAACATCCACGGAGGGCTGGTCTGCATTGATGGATTTCAGAACTTTCTGGTAGATGTGGAAAATCTCGGGGAAGTTTCTGTGATATTCCAGCAGCTTCCTGGACACCTCCTGCTCTGAGAGATCTTCTGGTTTCACCAGTCTCTGCTGCACCTGGGGGTCACTTGGCCAGTCAAAGGTTGTGTGGAAAACCTCTGCAGGGAACATGGTTAGGAGCTGAGAGCATGAATTAACAGATCTCTAATTAAAAATGTCCCTCTTCATTCCACTCCTCAAAACATCCAGTCTGATTTTTTTATTGAGCTATGTCAGGATTCTATCTCGTGATGGATGATTGATGATAAAACTCAATAGACAATACAGAGCTGAGTTGATTTGACAGTTTATTTTATTTAATAGAAATGCTTTTATTTAATCTAATGGAAATTATTTTATTTACCCTAAGAGCATCCTTGCAACTCAGAAACAAAGCAGGACCTAGCAGAGATGCACAGGAAAATTATAAACTCACATGGACAGATCTAACCTTTAAATATTCTGTACTGCCACAGTCCACTCTTTGCAGGCTCAACAGTGAGCCTTTTATTTCCCTGTATTTTATTGGCACTGAAAATAACACAATATCAACAAATACCATTTCCAAACAGCTGAAATTTATAATTAAAAATTCCTACTAGTTCTTAAAGGGATCCCATTTAAATTTAACCCCATTAGTAGTACTACAATGTTTGTGAGACCAAGCAACGCTGCAGTCTGCAGTGGAGGTCAGGAACAAACAATACTGCACCTTGTGTGAGGGGATCCAGCCTTTTCCCACCACTCCTCTCAATCAGCACAGTGTCTGGGGCATAGAGCATAACTAGGCAACAAAAAGGGAAAAGGAGAAAAAATTAAAAATGTAACTCTTGTTAATTATTTGCTTTATTCCCTGTAACTGTTCAGATGTAGCCTAATATTAAAGGTGGCTGAATTTATCTTGAGCTCATTTCATTTCCCAGCATTCTCCCTGCAAATATTTTACTTCACTTTTAATCAGAATTTTGCTTCACCTACTAAACAATACAGTGGGATAAAATATCCATGAATCCAGTACCCATGGGCACTAACTGTCCCCATTACCCAAAAAACATCACCAGCAGCAATAAAAAATTGTCTCTGGAGCCTCAGACAGAA
This sequence comes from Passer montanus, assembly GCF_014805655.1. Taxonomy (NCBI): domain Eukaryota; kingdom Metazoa; phylum Chordata; class Aves; order Passeriformes; family Passeridae; genus Passer; species Passer montanus. Next base: position 7,244,113 of record NW_024369151.1, read on the forward strand.
GTTCCCACTGAGCACTCAAGACTGATTCTCTTCTACACCACAAACATTACTTTTCACTCAGGTTCTTTGGTGGTGAGAGCAATGAAACTGATTTTTTTTATATATAACCTCACAGAAAAGTGTTCAAACTTGATTAGAAAGCATCAAAGGATGAAGAACCTGTCAGTTCCCTGGGTTGCTTTTGGCTAATCATCCTTGCAGTTAAACACTGTAATTTAATTACTATTTTCAGTGCATTTGATTACAGGTTTCAAACAAGTTCTTTTTATGACTTTTTTCTTTGTATTAAATGGCTTTTTCAGGCACTTTTCTCCCTATTAAGGTACTCACACACAGTAAATCTCATCTCCTCTCAATCTCCTTTTTGATTAACTAGACAGACTGAGCTGTAAGATTCTCATTCAGGTCTTGGTGGCACAGATATAATTGTGAGCAAAACTCAACTTCAGATGTTATTAGGTATATTAAAAATACATGCAAGTACTAGACATTAAACATTTTTGCCTAACTCTACTGCAGTGATTCTGAGTTCTTCATTAGCAGTTGAATATCATCCAAATCAAATCCAAAGTGACAATTCATCAAGTTGGATAAATTCTGTTCACTGTGCACTGGCAAGCTCCGCATTTATCATTTCACACTGCATTCCACACAATTTTTTATATTCCAAATAGGTCCTTTAACTACAATTTGGGACAAGTGGCTTCTCCTCTATGGCAAGGGCAGCTGTCAAGGTCTGTAAAACATTCCACCCAAAACCAGCCAGAATCCAGCCCCACTCTGAAAGGTCAAGCTTAAAATCATCACATTTCCACTTCACTTGGTGAAATTTACATTCTCTAATTCAACAGAAACATAAATTTGTGTTTAGCACATGAGGAACTGGTTTAGTTCCTGAGGACAAAAGCTGATTTTTAGAGATGGAGGTCAGGAGCAAAGCCACTTGTAGCTGCTCAAACCCACTTGGTGTAGGGAATGGAATTTACAGAGCTCTGACGTGGAAGGAGAAAAGGCTGTGAAAGACAGGGCTTAAAATCTCCCAGGTTACCTCAGACTTTCAACCCTACTGAAATATTCTGCTGTCTGGTGACTGTCTCCAGCATTGGTACTGAATTTATTGAGGATTTTTTGAGACAAACCCTTCTAGTCTTTCCTCCTGGATGCAATCACACACAAACCTTGAACTGCTTACCAACATGCCTAGGAAAAATGCCAGATGATTGCAGCAGCCATGCCTGCTCCTGATTTTCAGGGAAGCCTTCCAAAATCCATCCCTATTGAACAAAAACATGAAACAGTTATTGATCCTGGAAGGGAAAAAAACCCAAAATTCATACTAAATCTCAGTGCTGTTTACACAAAAATTACTTCATTCTGATCCTTTCACAGCACAGTATTTCTCATGGATGCTTGCGAGAGAAGAAAGCAAACATGGAGCACTGATATTTTTGTGAAATTCATGCACTGATTCCACTGCCACACAGCAATGGGAACTTATGGGTTGTAGCAATGATTTTTTTTTTCATGTTTTAATCTTAAAAATAAAAACAAACCAACTTCTATCTCAAATAAAAACAACCCAAAACAATTTCTACCGTTCTGAAATATTCAAAAGGATACCAGCCCACACTGTGTATATATATATATTTTAAAAAAAGGAGCTAAACAAATCTAAAGACAGATTTAATGCCAAGAATACTGAGGAAAATATGCATGCTTTCATTATTTTCTTAAATTATACAGGAAAACTCACAGTAATGGAACCAGCGTTCCCAGAGCTAATGAAGCAACAGAGCAAAAGAAAGAAAAAAGAAAAAAGAGCCTTTTGCTCCCTTAAGTCCTTGTTATAGCCAGCTAAGTGTTGGATTGAGCATCTTTAAAAAAACATTTACAGATCTGTGAAATACCGACGGAGAGCTGCAGCCTCGCTCAGTTTTTGTCTGATGCAGTATTTGAAATCTAATCCACTTCCCAGGCTCACATCTGAATCTTCTGAGCTCTCCCTAATTTATCTGGCAGTTGCCTGAGCACACAAGTCCTTGCTGCTCTATCCCACCCCTCAAAATAACTTTGTGATACCACAGGAAATCTGGGAGCCACCTCCGTGCTGAAATAAAGGAGATATTTTAATATTGCATTAGCTGGCAATCACTCTCAACTCCCTTATAAATCTGGTGCTCTGTCAGGGTGGGGTCCAAAGGTTCTCCAATATTTCAGGGAAATCTATCTCCAGGACTTCTGTGGGAGGGAATGGGCCATTCCAATTACACAAGGAAATAGAGCAGACTATTTAAAATTCCTTAATTAGCCTGGTTGCAGGAACATGTCATCCTGCTGACAGATGTAGAAAATACAAGACTCAAGTAACTGCAAGCCATTTTTGCCACTCCCAGTGTTTGCTCTGCCAAATTCGAATGAACCACTGGCTAAGGTCACACAGGTGCTGAGAAATCAATTTATCCCTTGGGACTTGCAGAAGGCAAAGCTGAACAATGTTTGTAGTGCTATGCCAGGGACTTCAGCACTAGTTTGGAATATACTGTGTACAAAATACACACATATAGACCCAGATCTTCTAGGGAGAAATGGCATCTGAGGTCTGATGGCAAATAAATCGATGCCAATTTACAAAGACTATAAATCTGGCTTGTTTTCTCCACTCTGAGTGTAACATTTTTGGAAACTAAAACAAAACAAATAAAAAAAAAAAAATTGCCCCACAAAACCTGAAGTCACTACAGCTTATGGCTCAAATCACATAATGTGCAACAGGCAGTAAAAACAATACTGTAACAATAACAGATCCATACTTTTAACAATCCACAGCAAACTTCAAGAGGTTTACACACAAATTTCAAAGGTCCTTAAAACAGGCAATAAGCAATTTTACAGCAAAAAGTTCGGGCTATTTAGGAAAACAAAGCTCAATAAATAGCTCCCTGCAGAAAATATATTTTAAGGCATTAAACAAATGCAAAACCAACACACAGTACAAAAATAGTGAGCATTTTGGAGCTGATTTCCAAAGGTCTCCGAGTTGCAGGGTATCAGTCAGTCCCTAATTAGAATATATTATCCATCTACTTGACACTTCAGTGAAATGTCTATTCCAGCACGGGGCTGCAGCTTTGTTCAGAACAGGTTTATTGATATTCTGCTGCAGCCCCTCTCCATACCCCCAGTGGCTCGGTTCTGTTTTATCACACATCAAAAAGGCCGTATGCTCAGGGCACCCCATGCACAGCTCGGAGCTGGAGGTCTGAACAGCTGCAAGTGGTGTGCTATCACAGGAGGGACAAGCTCCAAGCAGATGTCACAGATAAAATAAAAAAAAAAAAATTAAAAAAAAAAAAGGGAGAAAAAAAAAGAGTGAAAAGAGAGTGTGGCTTGGGAACGGAGCAAGAGGAAGGAAGACACAGCAGAGCAAGACCTGACTTACAATATGCCTATCATGCTTTATGCAAACACTGGTCTTTTTTTGCCCTCCTGACTGTCATTAAAGTGTAATTAGTAACTTCACATGATAAATTTGTTTCTTTAAGAAGCCATCTATTTTTGGTTCTTGGTAGCAGTACCCTTCTATCCAGGCGTGGATTGCACCTTATCACACCAAGGCTGGAACAAAGGCTAAAAGTGAGCAATTCCATGGTGCCTGCACTCTGTGGTCACTGCTCCCTCTGTCCCAGCTGGAACCTCCCTGCTGTCCCACATGAGCCCTGCAAACAGAAATTCTGCTGCTGCCTTAATGCCAGGTGAGCTGCTCCTTGGAGACCCAGGCCATGCTGGAAAAGCAGCAGCAAGGATGCACTTTCAAAGGCATCACTTTCCTCTCCAGACTTCAGGAATCTGGAGAAAAGGAACTGCTCAAGGTCATTCCCAAATGTAAATCTCTCTGCTTTGCTGGCAGTTCTCTCAGCTATGATACCAAGCCTACAGACTTTCACACTTTCCACCACAATAATAATGACTTGGGTATTCAAGTTCCCTCCTGTTATTTGACCTGAACATCCTCCATATTTTTTTTAAATTACCAAATCCAAAATTGACACTGCCTTTGAATAAAGAAAAAGAAGCAGCAGAAAGAAATAATGCTGAATTATGTGGCACATTAGGAAAAAAAATCTCAGCTAGAAGCACAAAGGTCATGAATACAGCTGTTTTTAGGAAAACAAGTAATCACAACAGTTTTTCCACATTATTATTCAGTGGTTTTGAATAAGAATTACAAGGTTTTCACTCCCAAATAAAGAAAGGGGTCAGAAAATAAGACATACACCAAAAAAAATAATAATATCACTAATGGCTTTGCCAGTAGGGATCTAAAATTCTGGAGATTTTCAGAGCACAGCAGACTGAGGAGTGCAGCAGAAATACTGACAACCCAGCTCTTGCAGCCCATCAACATGAGCAGTGTAGATGATGGAAAGTGCTCAAACCTTGCCAAATTTCCCATTAGAAAGGAACCTCTTACGCCCCACATGAGTTCTGTCAGTGGAGTAAGGGTAAGATGTTTTAAAAAGTTCCATTCTTCTCAGAAAACAGAAAATGTGGTGAACAGGCAGATTCTCTCCCTGGATAAATCTTTGTAAAATCAATGTCTTTGCATGGAATTTCACAGAGAAAACATTATTAACTTTAGCTAACAAGGTAAAATCATTATTAACTTTGGCTAACAAGGTAAAACCAAACAGAGCCAATCAAGGTAAAACCCAAACAGAGCCAATCAAGGTAAAACCAAACAGAGCCAATCAAGGTAAAGCCCAACAGAACTATTGTTTTTCTTTGCCTTCCCTTTCAAGAGCAGCCACAAAAAATGCCCATCTCAGCTCATTCTGCCTCTCTTTGTGTGACTCACTGGGCTAAGCTTGGTTTCTAAAGATCCTGACCCTGCAGGAAGATGGCTCAGCTCTCCCTCAAACACATCCTGAGCAATCTCTCTCCAGTCCATGAATTCCCTCCACAACCCCAGCAGGCAGAGGGGCTGCAGCCAAGCTGTGCTAACCCTGCAAGATGAAAATTCTCTGTATCAGCCTCACAAGAGCCAGGCTCTAACATAATGTCTGCAATAAGTTTCCTGTGAGTGCTGCAAGACCTCCCCACCTGATCCCTCACAGTCCTGACTGGGTTTGTGTTACAAGAACACATAACACAGGGCCTCAGCAGAGCTGTTGATCAATAAAAATGTTCTCCTTAGAGAATGCCAGTGACATCTATAAACCTGTGAGTGTCAAAACAACGGCACAAAAAATCCTGTATTCCTACTGTCAGTGGGATGAAAGCTGCACAATTAATGCCAAGGCAATGACACCACAAGGAGAAATAAAACAAACAGCTGGTGGTACTGTGGTCCAACATGCTGCTCCTAATCTGGGAACATTTTCAGTGAAAACATGCTGACTCATGTTTTGAAAGAAATGGCATAAATCTGGTCAGTGATGTAAAAACCCTACAGCATTAATTCTGCTTTGAGTTACACACAGAAAATATTACACTTAAAATGCATAGATCCCTTTTCAAAGGAGAAAATAGTTTGTGGTCACTTTGTGTGTATCTATGTATTAATATTAAGATTTTTAATAAGCATCACACCTTTGAAAAACAAATAATGTGTTTTTTTCTGAAACCAGTTGAAACCTCAGCTGGGTTGATAACATCCACTTCATTCTTGCTGAATGTCAGGGAAGCTTCATAAGGTTTTTTTTTCCCCCCTGGTTCTGTAAGACACCCAGCACTGATTCAGTGCTGCTGGTGACAACAACAGGAACATAAAATGCAGGCAGGACTCTGTGCAGCCGTTGGCATTTTAACCACCTTGTCACCTTACTCATACATGACCTAATACTTAAAATAACTCACGGAGAGATCCTTCCCTCATTATTGACAGGAGAACTAAAGCCATGCCAACAATTATAGAAAGCACAGGGAAAAAAAGATGGAAAATAAGGTGGATGCAGCCTGTGGAGAGCGATGGATTTTGCTTGTCCACTGACAGTAAAACTCACTTTAACAAAGACTGGGAAAAGTAGCTGCTGAAAACATGTGTTCTTTTAATCAGGGAAAGAGACCTATCTGGAAAAATGAGCATTTTTGAGAGGTTTTAGAGCTCTTGTTATAAAAGAACTAAAAATACCACACAAATGAACAGGACACTGTACCACACGTGGTTTTATGCAGGTTCTCCTGCCAGCTGAAGGGCCTAGGTCCTGTGTGCATTTATTACAAATAAAAATACATTGAGTGCTACCAGATATATAATCTGGAGTGCTAAGTTACTATAGTGAGTTAAAGTGAAGTAAAATAGCTCAGCTGAAAAGACCTTCAAGGAAAACCAGACAGACCCATATAATTCAAGCACAGTGAACAGCAATACAAAAGTTTAATTCAACCTTGCAAATTCAACATTAATAGGTCAATTATAGAGTAAGGTCGGCAGTGTTTTATGAAGAAAAGTTGATGCTATTTAGGATTTCTGCAAATCCCTTTACTTTTTTTTTCTTACAAAAATCATTGTTTCAGTCTCCCAGATGATGAAACATAGAGCAAGAAACATGGGATGCCACAGCTTTGAGCACAACTAAACCTATTCAAGCTAAGAGTGAAAATATTAATTATTACCCAGAAGACAATATATTCAAATGCAGTGTTTCCTAACAGAGGAAGAAAAAAGAGACACAACAAGAAAGAAATAAAACCTAAATTAGTAACGTTAAGACTCCTCTCCTCAAGAAGAGCCAAAACCTTAACAATATTGATTTCTATCTATTTTCTGTTTATATTTTTGTCCACTCCATCTCTGCCAGTTGCCCCAGGCAATCAACAAAGCTCTGCTTGTTCAGCCTTTGATCATCTCTGTGCTGGAAGATTAGCATATGCATACTCTCATCCTCCCCTTTATCCTGTTAATAAAGCTCCAAACTCCCTCCGCTGATGTTCAAGAAAGCAAGCAGCTCGGGAGCCCCCATGGTTTGCCCCCATTCCCTGCTCTGCTCAGGACTTGGAATGCTAAATACCAGGCACGAGTTGTGTAAGTGCTTATCCAGCAGCCCTCTGAGGAGCAATTCTTACTTGTTTGATGCAGTCCACGTTTGACAGACGTTCCTGGATCAGATTGGCCCAAAGCGCGTTGGGAATTTTCTAAAGAAAGAACAAAACAAAACAAAAAAAAGAAAAAAAAAAGGGCTGAATATTCACAATTGAGTTCAAAAGGAATTTTACCATGCAGGCACGTTGTGGTTAAAGGTGAAGTGAGATGTCTTCTTGGAAATAAAGAAATAAATAATTCTGTGCGAGTCCCGGGTCATTAACATGAGTTAATGACAAAGAGTTAATAAGGGCACAAAAATCAGTGTTAAAGGGAAGCTGAGCACAGAGCATGAATATCCATGAGGGTTTTGCACACTGACATGGAAGCAGTGCCAAGTTCTGCACACTGACACACACACATTGGACATCAGACCTGCAAAGGGATCCAGAAGAACATCGCATCCAGCATCCTTTTAACCACACGGGTCTGACCCTGACTGCTCCGTGTGACACAGCTCAGCTCTCATCAGGGACCTGCCAGCTCTCAGTGACACAAACAGGACCTCAGACACTGAGCAAACAACACAAAGAGCCTGATTTTCAGGAGGTTTGTTTCATAGCTTCAAGTAACTCTCATCATCCAAAAGGTTTATTTAAAATATATTTTACAGTTGAACTTAGTTTATTTTTAAACTCAGGACTGTGAATTGGGATGGAAACTGCACCTGCCAATATTTTCAAAGTGCTGTTTAGTTCTGTGACTGCTGCTTTGCCCATCTCTAGAGATGTTTTGTAAGAAGGTATTTGCTATGTGACAGAAGAACAAAGTTCCTATACAGATCAGCACCCCTCAACATTTCTTCCATTGCATTTGATTTCCTAACAAGTAATCAGCAATACTCTACTTTCCTTCCAGTAAGAATTTGCTCCACTAGCTTGTTAATTTAGGCTTTCATTCTGTGCTGAACTTGGTTAAACTCTGAGTTAAGCAGTTTAACTCAAAGTCTAAACTTCTGCTCATGCAGCTCATGACAGCCATTAATCATTTCAATAAATGACTTGTCTTATTTATTCTGTCATTATTGGTAAAAAGAATACTCAGAAAAGAACCAACCTGCAATCAGATTCTCTACCTCCCAATTAAAATAAATTATCTTTCACTTAACAATGTGAGCTTGACTCTCTGTTCCCTTTAGTTCCACATCCTGTGGCTTCTCATGCCTTTTTCCTAACCACTTTAAAGGGTATAAACCTAAAAAGGAGTATTTCTATAGGCTGGGAGGGGTAGACAGGGCAGGAATCAGATGCTTCTCTGTATTCAAGATAATCTTTCAACATGTTTTTCCAATCTACATATTTTTCCCAATCTACATATTTTTTCCAATCTAATTGCCACTAATTGTTAATAATTAGACAATTGTCTTTTAATAAGACAATTAATTACATTACTTATCAACTAATCCTGGGACTCTGGCACCTGGAAAAAATATTCTTTGGAGCAACTCTTTTGAACTTCAATTCATACAGTGAAAAAATCTGGCTGATGATGTGGGAGGATTTCATAAAATCATCTTCACTGGATGCTGAAGCAATCTCACAAGGAGTGGTGGAAATGGTCCCACAGAAGGCACTTTGAAGCAGGGTGGAGAAAGTGCTCCAGAACACACAGCAGAGCCCAGGAGGGCCGGGCAGGCAGGGTTTGCTTTTGTTTATCTCTTTTGTCCCCAGCTCTCAGTGCCTCTCCTCACATCAGCCAGTGCCGGAGCAGGCAGCAGAGCAGGAGGGAAGGAAATTGCAGGGTTTGCTGAGAGCCAGCGGGTCCCCAGGGTGCTCTGGCAGAGCCTCCTGCTGCCCCTCGCTGCTGGAACCTGTCACCTTCCAAAGGGGCACCACGCTGCTCCCAGGGACAGCCAGGGCCTGCCTGCTCCTTTCATGTGTCATGTCAAACCAGGCTGCACGCTGCTCTGCTCAGCCCTGCCAAACCAATTTAAACCAAATCTATCCGCCCTTCTCTCCGTGCAGTGCTGCTCTTGCTCCTGCCTTTGGAGAGGGGTTTGCTGCACAAAAACAACCAAGGACACGCATTCAGGTATTTCAGAAATATTTCAGTGTTTCAGCTCCTTCTGCTCTCTGTGGCTCAATTCCAGTCTCATTTCCTGGGCAGTTTTCCCCCCACCGAGCAGTGGCCTACAAAATCATTTTCAATAGGCTGCTTGCAGAATGCCTAATTATTCCACTAGAAATCAGAGTATCTGGTACATATCAGGCAGCCCATTTATAATTTATCTCTCATAAACACATAAATATATGGTGAGCCTGGGAGGTGGGGTTGCACTTCCCAGAAATCTGCAGCAATGGACAGTGACACACATTTGACGAAGCCAAACCACACCTCACCCACAGAGCTGTCCCAACACTCACAGCAGGTAAAGGAAAAGCTTCTGTGGGATTTTGGTCAGGTTCAGAACCACTTTTCTGGTTTAATCGCTATTTCCATACTTGCTGAAAAACTGTACCCACTCATGATTAATTTTAAATATTCCATGTTATTTCAGGAACATCATACTTCAATTTCCATGTCTGGTCTACTCAGAGTTCTATTTCATTTCCCTTTCATAAAATTCCCACACTTTTTTGGTAGGGCAGCATTTTCAGTAGACATTTTTCTTGGAAATTTTGGATATATTTGCTCTGAAAACAACTTCAGCTAAAATTTCTAGCTTCTCCACATTGGCACCTTGGAGAGAACAGCAATCAAGCTTGAAGAAATTTACCAGGATCCTGAGTATATCATGAATGTTTAGATTTAGTTTGTCCAGATAAATACACATGAAAGGCTGGTCTTTTTTGGATACACAAACCTGGAACAGTTTATTTTTGTTCCTTCAGAGTGGCTTACCTTGGAGTAGGTTGGAATGCTGACCATGCATAGTTAAGGATGCCTTGGATTTATTTTTCTCTTCCATTTTATTTCTTTTTTAAAAGCACAGGGATGTGACACAACTCTGGAGCAGTTTTAAGTTATTAGGTATTATGCCAACACCTTAACTGCAATTTAGTGTAGCATTAAGAGCACACCCATCCCATGATCCCACAATTACCACAGTTGTTTCAACTTCTTATTTTATCCAGTTAACAGGAAAAGTGAAACATGCAATAGCTCATCATTAGACTTCACTATAGGAAAACCTGAAGATGCTTCCTATTAACATTATAATAACTAGAGATGAGGGAATAATTTGCAATGATTTATCCAAAAATGTAGCCTCTTTTTCTGCTCATGGAATATTTATTGGTAGCTTGTGGTTCTTCAATTTACTGAATATTCAAAAATATCTGACTTCTTTTGGAGTATTTTTACATGCAGAATGATCACATTTTGCTTTGAACACTCAGTATTTAAAATTCACTACCTGAGCTGTGCTCATTAGCAAGTGGCCAGGTATGTGTGGGTGAATGATTGCTTGTTCAACTTGAAAAATGGAGCTTCAGAGAGCAATAATGGATTTCAAAAATGCCTTCCATGGCTTCCTGTGCCAGGAAAACCCAAATGCTTTAATGGGTGAACACAAAAGAGATGAAAGCTTGGCTGAAGATGAGTAGGTAAAATATGTGAATCTTCACACCAGGCTCTCCAAAACCTACAGCCTTAGCTCCTGCTTTTCCTCCTCATTTATTAAATTGCTTTGGCCAAGACTACAACTTTTTAATGCCCTGTTATATCCAAACTCATGTAAAAGCTCTTGTTCTGCTCCTGAACATTCATCCCAACCTAGAGGAATCCAGGAGCTCCCTCCTAATTCCAGGAGTTACATTCAGAGAAACAAACTCATATAAAAGAACAAAATTATTTAGTGGAAGGGTCTAAAAATCAAATCCAAAGGCAAACTGCACAGTGCTGAACCACCAGCAGCCTCTACTCTGCAGGCCCTCCTCACTACCTGATTAGCCTTGACATTTTTGACTTTCATCTTCCACACCATCCATCTTTTTAAATCAAATAAGCCCAAAAGGACACCCTTGAAAGTGCATCTGTATAGTCTGAAATATGTTAATAATTACAGTAATTAAACCAAAGGGAATTTTTGTTTTAAATTCTCCCCCTCCAAGTATAAATTTATGAACCTATCAAAACAATCTTTAATAATTAGAACTAAGATTTCAAAGTACATATTCTCAGTAAGAATAATTCCATATCACCCCAGCCAAATGCAAACATTTTTGCCAGTGGGTTCAGGGAGTTCAAGGAACTCTTTCCTCTCAGATCTTGAAGTGTGCTACTTGAGGCATCTCCAAACTTCATTCACTAATCCAGTATTTTATCCAATTTTATAATCACTACCTTATTTTAGCCAAATTTTCTAGGGAAAAAGCCCAAATCTGTGTATCACACTATCTGCCATCTCAGTAAATTACAAATGTGTTGGCCAATTCCAATTCTAAATTGGATTTAGGAGGGGTGTAGAATTCCTACAGACAGGAAATTGCTTAAGATTTTATGAAAATAGATGATAAGGGACAAAACAAACTCAAACTAGTGGACTTGTTAGAGAAACTCACAAAAACCCAGACTTCTTCCAATCTATTTCTCATGGAATGCCTTGACACTGGAGAAAGGAATCAGCCAAAAAGGCAGGAATCAGATACTTCTCTGTATTCAAGATAACCTTTCAACATGTTTTTCCAATCTGTCACTAATTTTTAATAATGAGACAATTAATTACTGATCAGCTAATCCTAGGAGTCATGACACCTGGAAAAAATGTTCTTTGAACATCAATTAGGATACCCACAATGAGTGGATTTAAAAATCTGACTGGAGCAACTCAGGTGCACAGAATTGGGGAAAATTCAACAATCTGAGTCAGCTGCTCCTGCCTCAGCTTGAGAGCTTCCAGGGCTGTCAGGAGCTGACTGGATTGTCATCCTCCTTTTGAGTTAATGCACCAAGTAAGTTATTTGTGTCATGCTACAGAGAAATCAAGCATGCACAACTAAGTAGCACTGTCAGATCAAAAAAAGTTCTTTGTGTACATATTTTCCAGAGCATTTTGTACCAAAGGAGACCTCAGAGATTAATGCTTATTTTATCGAGATTATCAAACATGCCCAGATAGAAGACACTGTGTTTAATAATAGAATGAAGCATTCTCCAGGCTGGATTGTGCATTCCTGGATTTTCCCCAGTTCTGCTGCTTGTTCCAAGGTTGGGATTTTCAAGACCTCCTTTACTTTGCATTGTCTCCCTCTCCTGCCCCTGCTCTGTGTCCTGACACACCAATGTACAACACAGAGACAAGAGAGTCTTGGCTCTCATCTGCTCAACTCAGCAGTGGAAATCATGGGAATGCCACGTAATTCCTGTTCTGTGACACGAGAACAACTGTTATTATATTCTCTTACACACCTGGTTTCTTTCTTTATATGCCTTTGCTTCCTCTGTCTGCATTAATACTTCCTTGAATAACAAAGTCTCCTGAGAGACACGTATGGCATTGAAATGTTTACAAAGCCACATTGCCTGAGGGGAGAAAAAAAAACACAGGTTGAAATATTTGGAAAGAAAATGAAGCAATTTTTTTCAGAAGGCTGCAGAAAGACAGAGCTTTCCTAGCCAGACATTTAAGTACACAGACATATATAAGCAACTTTAAGTAGTTTATTATAAAGATGTTAAAGAGTATCCAGCTTTGAATAATGACTTTTTCATCTCCTGTACCTTAACACAGAATTTAAAGAAGGAAATACTCTTCCTGCCATGCCCTCAGCAGCATCACCTGGCGTTTCTGAGGTTCAAATGCAACGCTGACCTTTGCATTTAATGGTGCCAGTGGACATGAGACAACTGACCATGCAAATGGGGCAATTCACAGCAAGGGAACACCACAAATGTGTAATTAACTTACTTCCCCCAGGCTAATTAGTCCTGCTAAAAGGCTGGGGAAAAAAGGCAGGCAGAATTCTGTTGCATTCCAGTAGTTTCACTACCTGAGTGAGTTCTCACAGACCTCACTTGAAAATATCTATTTAACCTGCAGTGTAACACGCAGGTGTATCCCTCAGGAATGTCACCCTTTAATTCGTCTTGTGCTCATCCATCACTTGGCTAGATCTCAAAATTCTTTTCCCAGAATAAAATTAACCAAAATGCTGAGCTCAGTAGAAAGTAAGAGAGGGGTAAGTGCTACAACACTGAGGGTAAGGTACTCACAACTGTAGTTTTCCCAGAAGCAGGTGGACCAAGGACACAAATTCTTGGAGCTATGGAACAAGGATATGCAAACGTCAGGGTGCAGAACAGCAAAAATCCCCACCAGTTTCCCATAATATCAATGTAGCCACCATGAAACAATTATTTCAGCTGGAAAGCTGCCTCAGTGGAGATTTCAGGATTGGGCTCCACTGGGGAAAAAAATGGGGAGCAGAAAATCAGTGCCAGCTGGGTCCTCCTTTAATCTCCGTGGTCAATGAGATTAACACTCTAACCATGCCACTTGGAGAGATAGATGAGATATGTATATCTCAATCCATTTAAACACATGGAGAGTTCAGTGGGTGAACCATAAGGTACAAACATTTTCATTCCTGAGTTTGACTTTTATTCCTGAAACACTGATTCGGAACTAACACATTTTGTGATGAAAAAATATTTCAGTTTTTAATTTCACCTAAATAGGTTGTGTCAGGGCTCAGAGAAGATTTAGGTACTGCAGAATTAAGGACTCCCTCACTATGCTTTTTGACAGCTGCCTTCAATTTTTCTAGTCACCATTTAAAGTAATTTTCCTCATTTCTGTTTCTTGTGTTTCTCTGCTGCAAGTCCCTCTCCTTTCCCTGAGGGGGCAAGGTGCAAAAAAAAGCATCCCAGTTCTGAGGAATTCTTAATCCAGTGCACACACACAACACAATAGGCATTACTGCCCTGAGCTTGGTTGGGAATGAATTAGAGGCGAGACAAACACGAGAAAATGGAGTTGCTCTTAGGAAAGTATTTGGAACTTTTTCTATAAATACACTTGGGCTGCAATCCCTTGAACTGTCATTTTATATTAACAGCTTTGATGTTTTTTCCCCCTATACCACAGGGGAGGAAAAAAGCCCCAAATCAGAGTCTGTGCAGGAGGGACTGGTTAGTATTTACTGGGAGTAAGACGGGTCAGAGCAGAGGGGGGATCCACTCACCCAAAAACCTCCTCAGCTCTCCACAACCAAGGGAGATCGTGTCTGATGGGAGCAGACAGGCAAGGATGTGAAATGTATTTTCATGAGGCCTTCCATGCACTTAACAGTTACTGGGCAGGTGCAATTTTTAAACATACATGAAACCCAAATTACAGATTCATCTTTACAAAGTTATCTGACTTGGAAGGTTTAAGAACAACTCCCCCCTTATTGGTTCTTGCAAGTGCAACAGAACTAGTACACAATGTAGAAAAATACTTTAAAAGGATACATCAGCTGTTTTTATCACCTAATTTCTTTCAAATGTAATGTGATTAAATCCTAGGGTTTTTTTAAAATCTAACACCTTGAAACTCCAGCCCGGTACTTAGGAATTATTTATAAACAGCGTCATAAAAGAGTGCTTGGGTGCCAACACTAATCAACTTCTTCAAACCACTTCAAAGAAAATCAAAAAACCTTTCCATCCACAGATCCTTTTGAGGTTTAACTAGGAGCATGATTTAAAATTCACAAGAAAGCCCTTAGGTATTGAAGCTTTAATACACAGCTTTCTTGGACAAACGTTTGATAAAAAACGAAACATACCATTATATACACCATCTCATGCTTTAATATTGCCCAGGGCTACTGTAAATGCTCACTTTGTACTAAATCTGGTTTGCTCTCTGCTTAGTGGCTGGCAGCAGATGGGGCAGTGTAATTCACTGATTTACTCATTTGCACACTTGTAGGACGCCTCTAAAGGCTTCTCCCCAAACATATCACACAGGGGCACTGCCAGGACACCACTGGGTGTAATGTTTAACCCCTCCAACCAACAAACAGTCATTTTAATACTGTATTTAATGCTGCAGCTCCAAAGCAGCAGCTACATGAAGGCAGGAAATTCTGGGAAATGCCTTTTTCTTCGGTAACAAATCATATTTAATTCTGTGTTAATCTCAATGAGATGCTACAGGATTTACTCATCCAAGTAAAGCAAGTTCTAACATTCAACAACAATTTCAGCAACAACAAATTACTCCTTTTGTCAGGTGTAAATTTGGGTTCCTATTCCTAAAGATGGGTTCCTATTTGAATCCTGGAATAGCACAAAACAACAACTGGACTCACAGAATTCCATTTAAATCCAAAAGATTCTATTATTAATATTAATACAGCAAAATTTGCTTAATTTGTAAGAGAAATCCTTTGTCAAAGAGGAGAAGCACAGGGTACATACTGAACATTCTTGCAGAACTTTTTTACATTCCTTCAGAGGTTCGAGAGCAAAGGAGGAGCTCACAGAAAAACCACTCAGACCCTGAAAGTCTTTTTCATTACAAACCAAGATACCACGTAAAAAACTTGCATTTCTGAATACGAAAGAATTATCAGTCTTTATGTGGCCCTTGAAGGCTTTTAGAAGGAACACATGAAAGAACAATAGCACAGAGCCCGAAGCACAAACACTTTGCCACACATTTGACCCACAAGATTTTCAAGGCAGTTGTAAGCTATAATCACCATTAGACTTGTTTATATTTTTTAAAGTACTTTGGATCTTATTATTAATTAAAAAGGTTTTCTAACCTCACACCTGGGATAGATGCAATGCTTCTTTTCCACACATCTCTGTTTGAAATTTTCTCTAGGGCTAAAACTGTCTAGGCAAGGCAAGATCATGAAAATTCATCACTTTACTGATGGCTCTAATAAGGTTTTTTTTTCTTCTAAATAGTCAGCACCTTCCACCATGATCAAAAAGTAAAATCAACTCTGCTACACATTTCTGTTACATTATTTTCCATATAATTTAGTCTTAAAACAACATTTAGGCTTTAATTTTAAGTGGAGCTCCTCTCCTTCCTTAACAGGGTTTCCAGACCAAAAGCAGACAGCATTTTCCCCTTGACAAACAACTGCTGTAATTCTGTCTTTAGCCTCTAAGTACTGAAGTCATGAGATGGAAACCTGCCTAACTCTGTTAAAATAATACTGTGGGGCTTCAGGACAAATGTTGGCCCAATGTGAAGAAATTTTATCAGCATTCTATCAGACTGCAGGAAATTCTTCCACATATTTTCCATGGGTTTACAAACCAGATTGATTATTCACGCTGCCTGCACCAGAAAAGGCTGGGCACAATTTGCAGGATTTGATTTTTTTCCCCTTTAACATATTTAGCAGCATTTCAATCACCATCCATCTGATCAGCACCACTCACAGCACCTCCAGTGATAATGATTTCATTGATGCTGCAGCAGAACTTTCATAATGGTTTACTCTGGTTTTAAAGAAACATCAAAGCTCCATGACACCAGCTCTCCCTGACAGCTCACGCAGAACAAAAATTGCAGTTCACTTGTGCATATCCAAATATAATCTGCCTAAGGGTGAACAGTTTGTAAATCAAATAATTTGATTGAGGGTACATGCTTTTATTGTGCAGAATACAGACTCCACGTTCAATTTACCAGGTTTTGTTCCACAGAGCAGCAGACACACTCACTGCTCCTTCAGCTGAGGAACTCATTAACAGCAACCAGTAACAAACTAATCAAAAAGCAGAGAATCTGCCAGCCCAGGTAGAATAGGAACCCAAATTTACACCTGACAAAAGGAGTAATTAGCGAGCTTAAAGACAACAGGAAATATCAGATGGGGCACAGAAGGCATTAATAATTGATACACCAGAACTCTTTGTTATTCCCTTAGAGGGTTTCATTGTTATAACTGTTAAAGTGCATTTCTTATTAGATTACCCACTAAAAAAAGAAATTAAAAGCATCTTGCCTATAACTATTCCAAAATGCTCACCGTTTTTTTTTGTTTCCCCCCTCCCCAAGACTCAGCCTGAAAAGTTTGATCCATCACTGCCAAGGGCAGCGCAGCTCCCAGCAGCTGTTTACAAATCAGGAGCTGAGCTGCTTCTGGTGTCTCCATTCCCACTTACCATCGTCATTGTTTTGCTTTAAGTGGTTTATCATGAACTCAATGGGGTCATCTGGCTTATGAATTAATAGCTCTTCAAGCATGTTCTGGAAATAAATAGGGCAAAGTCAGGGGAAGGTTTAACACGGCCCTGCAGTCGTGATATCTCGCATTCTTACAGCAATGTTACAGTGAGGATCCTGAACGGCTTATAAATGCTTTTTTTTTTTTTTTCACAAAACAATTTATAAATACTTATTTTTTTTTTTTTTCACAGACAAAATTGAGACTTCAGAGCCTATTTTAGATGCTGAACAACTGAAGATGGTCAGAAAATTGCCAGTGAAAGAACCCAACCTATTTGTGTTGGCTCATTTATGGTACACAGGTACACCAGGAAGGTTTGGCTGGAGCAGCCTGGGGTTGAAAATGTTTGAGGCAGCACTGACATAAAAACCATGCAAGGAGTTTGAAAACCAGAGTTAACTTCAATTTGTGTCTCTGCAGGGCAAGATGAGCCTTCTCTAGCACATCCCACAAGCCTCTGACTAGCCCAGAGGAGTGCAGAAAGGACAAGAGCTGTGGAAAACACAACCACAGAAATGCACATTTCACACCTGTACCAGCCTTGGCTCCTGCATGAAAAGCAGTGGGGAGAAAAAAGCAAAAAAAGGCTTAAAGCCTTGCCTGGAATTCTGCTTTGGAGCCCATTTTCATGTTGAAAATGAGGTTATACAGAGCCTTGTTTCAGCTCCCATCAGCAGTGGGGAGCTTGCAGTGCTTTCAGGGAGGATTTGGGCTTTACAGGCAGAAAAAATAAAACCTCTGAGAACTCCATACATTTCCTAGCAAGACATTTCAGCCCAGCCACGAGTCCTGTAATTAAAACTAAACATCAAACAGAACTAATGCTCTAATTTAGACAAGCTGCAGAAATGCTCGTGCTGGAAGAGACATTTCTAAAGAGCAGTCATAACACTCTTATATTTGCAACTAAATTCCATAAAGTCCATAACATTTTATATCCTCACCGACTGATTGTCTCTTATTAGAGTGGCCTATTTTCCTTTTCTGCTTCATCCACTTCATTAGAATAATTAAAACACTCAACTTTATTTCTGAACTGGTGGTGGTGCAAGTTCTGATGCATCAAGGTCTGGGTAGCACAGAGCATAAACGATGAAATTTGTGTTTTTATTGGAAGTTCATTTAAAAATTATTACTTTCCAGCAACATTTATTTAAACTAAACAATCTGGATTCTGCACTACAGTTACCAGCACCTTTATGAATAACAAACCTAAGAAAATCTGGGTTTATTATAAATCTGGGTTTATTATAATTCAAAAATGTTCAGGCTGACAGTGATTGACACTGGCACTGTTTCTTGCCCAAACCCTTGTATTTATCCAATTCTGCTGAACTCAGTTTAATTTCACATGAGTTGATCTGTTAATCTCTGGGGGAAGTTCATATTTTGAGTTTCACATAGTTTTTACATTTTGTGTTTTGTAAATGTTTTAGCACAGCAATTTCAAGCTCTGTTTGTGTCATTATTCTGCTCCAACACAACCAAAGCACAAAAATACCACCCTGAGTAAATCCCACAAACATTTTATGTCATGTGAGTCCCTGCAGCTGCATTCAATGCCTCGTGGCGTGCAAAACACAATATTTCATTAAAAAAAAAAATCTTAAATGCTATGCTGCACTAGTCATAATAAACAGAGAAAAAAAAAATTATAGCAAAACAAAAACAAAACAAAACAAAACAAAAAAAAAAAAACAGGAAAGTAATAAACAGAGAAAAAAAATTATAGCAAAACAAAACAAAAAACAAACAAACAAACAAACAAAAAAAACAGGAAAGGAAATAAACATTTGTGTGCATTTCAGTGAGCTCCGAGCAAGTAAAATTGACATTTTAGCAGAGTTAAGAGCAGCTCTCCAGCAAGTTCTCCTATCAGGACGGCACCAGGACATTTATAAATCCACACAAACCTCCCCACGCACGACACAAAGGCTTTTCCCGAACTTCCAGAACAAACCCCAGCCTTCCCTAGAGCCGGGGCACCAGCCCGGCCAGGAACCGCAACCACAACAACGCCACAAGGGAACTTTTCTCGCTTTATTTTTGACACCTCGGCGAAGAGGCACAAGAGGAGGGCAGGGGGAAGGGCTGTGCCCGGGGGAGGAGCAGCAGGCGGTGACAGCCCCGGCTCAGCCCCGCAGAACCTTCACCGCGACCCCGTTTGGCATTGTCCCCCCTTCCTCCTCCTCCTCCTCCTCGTCCTGCCTCGCCTTCCACCCACTCCTTTCTTCCACGGGATGCCAATTTCTTCCGCAAATCAAATTACACTTAAGATCCGCGGTAAATGCCAATTAAAATTATTAACTGGGAGAGCCCAGGGCAGCGTCCCGCACACGGACACCCGCCCATCTCCGTGCCCAGGATCCCGCCCCGCTGCCCCTCCCCGCCGATCCCCGGTGTCCCCGCGCCGCGGAGGCGCTGGCGGGCGCTCCCCGTTCACCTGCAGCAGCTGGAAGAGCCCCCGCTCCTCCGCGTAGGCGCCCGCGGGCGGCGGCCACGGCCGGGCCGCGTCCTCCGCCATGGCCGCCCCTAGCAACGCCACTCGTTGCTAAGGAGGCGTCATCACCGCGCGACGGGAAGCGGCCAATCGCCATACAGGGGCGTGGCCACGGCAGCGTTTACAGCAACGTGATTGGGGGAGACGTCACGGAGCGCCGGCGGTTGCCATGGAGACGGACGCTGTGCCGGCCCGTCCCGGAGCTGCCGCCCCGCCGCCGCCCCAGCTCCGCCCGGTAGGAGCCGCGGGGAACGCGGGCCGGGGCAGAAGGCTCGGCTGCCCCGGGGTCCCCCCGGCTCGGGCGCGGCCGCGCTGCCTTTGGCACAGCCCCGCGGGGTTTGTGACACCGCATGGCCGGCGCTGCCTCTGCTCCGTGCCGCGGCAGCGCCGGGGCCCTGAGTGCCTGCTGGGGCTGCGGGGCTCGGCCCCACACAGCTCCCCTTCTTCCTTTTTCTTTTCTTTTTTTTTTCGGTTTTTTTTTTTTTTGGGGGGGGGGTGGGGGTTGGGGTTTTATGTATCAACTCAGTCACTTGTACATACTCAACACTTCCTGCAGTTAAATATTACAGTGTGTATATCTCTACATCCTTTGCAAAGATGAATCAGGGCTTATTCTGATTGCTCTGAAAGGCCTGTACTGTTTGTTTGTTTGTGGGGTTTTTTTTGTTTGTTTGTTTCTGTTTTCTGTTGGGTTTTTTTTGTTTTGTTTTTGGGGGGTTTTTTGGGGTTTTTTTTTTTACTGTTTGTTTGTTTGGGGGGTTTTTTTTGTTTGTTTGTTT
Source organism: Passer montanus (assembly GCF_014805655.1). NCBI lineage: Eukaryota > Metazoa > Chordata > Aves > Passeriformes > Passeridae > Passer > Passer montanus. Next base: position 7,264,600 of record NW_024369151.1, read on the forward strand.
CTGTTTTCTGTTGGGTTTTTTTTGTTTTGTTTTTGGGGGGTTTTTTGGGGTTTTTTTTTTTACTGTTTTTTTGTTTTGGGGGTTTTTTTTTTTTTTTTGTTTTGTTTTTTTTTGTTTGGCTTGGGTTTTTTTTCTAAGTTTTCCACTGACCTCCACAACTCCAGCTCGGGCAAACACAGAATTGCATCATTTCTCAAATGCAGCCTCCTGTCTCTCCTTCCCCCCCCAGATCCAGCAATAAGCCAACATGAACGAGGTGGTGGAGACCCTGAGGAAGATCGAGGACAAGTACAAGCTCTTCCAGCAGCAGCAGTTCACCTTCATCAGAGCCCTGGAGCGCAGCCGGGAGGAAGCCCATGACTTGATCAGGCCCGTGTCATCCATTGTCCAGGTACACAGCCCTGGGCACAAAGGGCTCAGCAGGGGCTGGGGGCACCTCCCGGGCTGGGGAAGTGTTCCTGCTGAAGGGAAGGTGCACACAAAGGGCCCAGGAAGGTCTGTGTGTGACTGAGGGGTGGGGAGAGAGCTCCTGTGCGGGGCTGCCGGGATCCCAGCAGCAATCTCCAGGCTCAGCAGCACTTTGTGCTTCAGCTGAACGCTGCTGAGGCCCAGCCACAACACAGGCTGCAGAAAAACAGTGAAACCAAGGCTCCTTGCACAGGCACAAACACAGGCTGCAGGAAAACACTGAAACCAAGGCTCCTTGCACAGGCACAAACACGGGCTGCAGGAAAACACTGAAACCAAGGCTCCTTCCCCAGCACAAACACAAGGGTACAGGAAAACAGTGAAACCAAGGCTCCTTCCCCAGCACAAACACAGGCTGCAGGAAAACACTGAAACCAAGGCTCCTTCCCCAGCACAAACACAGGCTGAAGGAAAACAGTGAAACCAAGGCTCCTTGCCCAGTCTAAACACAGGCTGAAGGAAAACAGTGAAACCAAGGCTCCTTGCCCAGTCTGTGACCCTCGGCCTGCAGGAGCAGCAGGCCTGGCTCTGCCCCTGCTCTTGGTGCTGCTGTGGCTTTCCAGAGTGCTCATTAACAATAATGGCTGTGTCACACAGGGAGCAGCAGGGATGGAGGGCTGGCAGTCCCACATGGGCACGGGGTTTGCTGGGCTGCTGAGTGAATTCTCTGGGAAGTTTTAGAGCTTTAGAAAAGTAGAACTGAGAGCACCTGGAGGCAGAGGGGGGGAAAGAATCTAAATCAAATCAGAGCTGTGGATTTGAGAGGGCAGAGCTCAGCCCCAAACCCAGCTGGGTGGCTCAGGCAGAGTGAGAGCCAGGCTGCTGCCAGGACGAGGACACTCCGTGAGCTGCTGTCCTTGCCAGGGCTGCCTCTCCCAGCCAGAAGGGCTTTGCTCGTTGCCTGAAGAGGATTGTGGCACACACGTCCCCGAGCCTTTTCACCCCTTTGGGGTGTTCCCATCCTGTGTTTCCAGCAGCACTGGCGTTCCCCCCGTGCAGGTGCAGTGCTACAAGGACCACCACTGCTACAACTCCACCGACAGGCGCGTCCTCAACATGTTCGTGTCCATCTGCAGCGAGCTGCGCTGCCTCTGCCGCAGGATGGAGGCGGTGCACGCCGGGGACAGCGTCACCAAGGGCCTTTTGGAGAAGTGCAAAGTGCTCCTGAACGACAGCAACGACCTCACTGCCCTGCGAGCCACGTAGGTGCCTCCCCAGCCCGGCCCGGCCCGGCCCGGCTCGGCTCCGGGCATTTGGTGTCGCTGCTGGGGCTGGCGCTGCTCATTCCCCCCTGGTTTTACAGCAGCTCTGTCTCAGCCCCTGCCTGGCTCCGTGAGGGCTCAGGGCGGTGCCCAGCTCGCTGTGGCAGCTCCTGGCAAGCAGTGCCAGTGTCCCTGCACAGCGAGAGAGCTGCTGTGTCTGTCCAGCCCCTCCGGGGCGCAGGGCAGGGCAGGGGGGGCCCCGAGGCCCCGGCAGTGCTCAGGCAGGGCACCCCCTCCTTGCTGCTGCTGCTGCTGAGTGCACGGAGCTGATTTCTGCAGGGCAGTGCCTGTGTGTGCCCTGCAGCACTCCAGGCCTGTGCCAGGGTGGGTTTTGGCAGGACCCATCCCTCCATGGACAATTCCATCCGTGCTTTTGGGGAATGGCTCCTGTGCTTCCCCTGGGCTCTGAGGGCTGCCAGGGCTGCCAGGGCTCCTGTGCCAATGGCTCCCCTCTGTCCCACAGCTACCCCCACCGTGTTGTGAACCTCCTGAGCCTGGAGGAAGCGAGGCATCGCTACGGAGGGGTGGTGAGCCTGCTGCCCATCGTGATAGACAGCATGAGGGAATGGGTCACACACTCCAAGAGGAAGCTGCTCTGTGTTGTGAGTCCCTCGTGTGCCGTGTGCAAGAAGGAGACACCTGCTTCCCAAACAGAACCTGCAGTTCAGACCTCCGATAGTAATGAAAATACTGTGCAATTGCAGGAAAAAGATTTCCAGAAATTCCTGGCGGCAAATCAACCTCCGCCAAAAAAGGCACCCTGGAGGCCACCAGGCAAACACCCCTATTAAAGGATGAGAGCTCCTGCATCGTCTGCTCACACCTTTAAGCACCTGGCTGATCAAATACAGTGCAATGAACACCAGAGAGCCATCCTGAGCCCACTTTCTGCAGCCAGCCCGGGACACGTGCATTCCCCCTCCCTTGCTGATGTTCCCACTCTGCTCCTCACATCCCCACAGAAGCTCCCTGGGCCAGCACTGCAATGGGAGCAGGGATCACTCAGGACTCAGCAGGCTCTAAACTCTCAGACATGAATCTGGGACAAGTCATTTGAAGCAGTATTTTAAATTTTCTAAGCCTTCTTCCTGAGGAACATCCCCTCGCTGCTGCCACAGGCAGGGGGTGAAGAGGCTGCCTGTCTGCAGGATGGGATGCAGAGCAGCAAAGGGCTGACATTATGGATTCAGACACATCTTTGACATTTAGATTTGTCTCTAAACCTCCCTCACCCTCAGGGAAATCGTTTGTTTAGCTGGACCACAGAATCCCTGTTCACAGGACACTAAGGGGGTTTTCCATAGCTGCCACTGGCTGCAGAGGCCAGTGCTCTTCAGCTGGGCTCTGCTGCAGCCTCCTGCAGCTCCTCACACCTCAAAACATATCCCCTTACACCTGTTGACCCCTGTGCTGTCAGAGCTGGAGATGTAAAGGAGAGCAGAGTTCATTTTGCCCTTAGCTTGTGTGTGCTGAGAAGAGCCAAACAAAACAGCCCTGTGCTCCTCAGACTTCCACAAATTAAAAGCCATTTCCAGTCCACGTGATCCATGGGAATGTGGTGGGAGCATCATGCTCAGATGGTTCCTGTTCAAACTGCAGACTGACCTGCCTGTGCTTTCCCTGCTTCAGGGCAAGGTTAGCGTTACATTAGGCTAATGTCCCACCCAAGGGGCAAGCCCACGATGGCCCTGGGGCTCAAAATAAGGAGCATGAGGTCAGCACGTCTCAGACCCTACAGCCCTTCCTAAATAAGTGTCCACCCTGTCTGACTGCTCTTGTCCCCTCCAAATGACCTCCTGCTGGAAGACACTCCTGAACAAACAATTTCCCCTTTCATACCAGGCTCAGTTTGCTATGAGAAAGCTTTTGCCTTAAAATCACCAGGTTTTGGCAACAAGCAGCTAAAAACAGAAGGAAGAATTAATACAGAGGAGGGGGCATAGGATGGAATAACAGCTCAGATGAAATGGAAAATATTTCCAGGAGCGTTTTTATTCCTCACATAACCTCACGTTGTTTTGCACTTTTTTCCTTTCTCCTATCCACTTGCACTCAATGCACCCTCCCAGTCTGGAGCAGAGCCCTATTTTTAGGGAGATTTGATCCAACTGAACTGAACCTTAGTGAACTCAAAATGGTAACAGAGGGTCACAGAGCAGCTCCTGGGCACCACTGGGGCCACAGCCAGTGGAATGTCACTGTCACCCTCTCTGGCTTCACTTGAGATCCATGGTGCAGAGGCAGCTTCAGGCTGAAAAATCCAACTTGTGGCAGCTGCCCTGTTGTGTTCCATGGTGCAGACAAGTGACAGTTGCTGCCTTGGAAAGGTTTTCAGGACAAGCTGCTAAGACTGAATGATGACAAGTGCTGGGGACACAAGAGATGCTATTCCCAGATCTTGTTTCCAACCTTCTTGGCCCTGTCCTATGGTTTAAATTTGATCACACAGGCTGTGAGGAGACCAAAATTATCCTCCAGTTTGTAGCTCACTTTCAGCTTCCAGGGATGAGCACGGCACAAATGGTTTTTCAGAGCAGTCCTACCAAAGCCAGTCCACCACTGCTGCTCAAAACTCCAGTGCAGTTGACATTTTGCACTTGACCAAGGTGATACACACAAAAAAGTTCCCAAATTTTAATAATAAGATTCATACATGCAAGAAACAGTTCCCAAATCTTAGTAATAATTTCTAGCCTAGCCCTATCCTTTCAGTCAGTGTCATGCAGCCAAAATTTTAAGACCCAAGCAGAAAAATGAGTGCATAAAACTTGCAGTCTGAGGTTTGATAATGACAAGACCAGAATCTGTTGGAAGACTGCAAAGTTAAGTCTCACAAAAACATCCAGACAAATTACTTAATTTCCATACAAGTTCTCCTCTTCCAGAGTGGATGGACACTTCAAAAGACAAAAAGATACAGCAAGAATTGTTTTCCTCTACTACAAATCAAGCTGTTTGAAGAATTTACATAAACAGGATGTAAATGCCACACACAAAAGTGCAATAAAGTTTTACTTTAGCCTCAGTGAGCATAAAATTGCAAGATACACACTGAGAAAGCAGGCAGGGCACCAGCCTGACTTTCCTACAGATCTGTCACTTAGTCCAGGAAATAAATGCTGCTTTTTTTTGTTCAAAGGCTTAAATAGACACATGGGCTGGTAATAGATGATACCAACAGAATCCTGGCATCTGAATGAATTATCTCTGTGCTCCCCTTGATTCAGCTAAGGGTCAAATCAGGCTTTTGTCAAAATGAGGAACCTGATGTAGTTGAGGGTGTCCCCAGTCAGTGCAGGGTGGTGAACTGGAAGAGCTTTGGAGATCCCTTCCAACCCAAAGAGTTCTGTGATAAATCAATCATTCTGTGAGAATCATTCTGTATGTTCAGTGTGGCTCCAGCCTCTCACCCACCGAGAGGACAGGCCAGAGCTCACCCGAGGTGTCAGGAGTGGCAGAAGGGTCGGTTCCAGGAGAGCAAACTCCGCATCCCAGAGATGCGAGCGAGGCATGGGCTTGGCAGGGCCTCTAGCGGCCGCCTCAGAGCGGTGTCCAAACCTCTCACCGGCAACTTCCACACAGCTCCAACAACCCTGCTGTCCCCAGTCCTGAACCCACAGGGCTTTTTTAACATTGGTCACAGGTACCCAGACCCGGGACACAGCCCAGGGCAGCTGCGGGGCCACTCCCATCCCCAGGGCTGTAATTTCAGAAGAGCCAGCGGCTGTTCCCTGTCACCACCAACCTGTTCCCCGCATCATAAACACCCCGAGGCAGGAGAGGTTTTCCTGGGAGTCCTCAATTCCCCTGGTGGTGCTGCAGCAGCAGTTTGAGCTCTCAGTCAGCTGAGCATGGAGCACAGGCAGCTTCACAGGAACCAGGAATAGCGTCTGGCAGACAGGAGAGATCAGCCAGCCCAAACGTGGAGTGAAAAGACCTTCAGGGAAAAAAAAAGTTCAGCCAAGTAAAGCCCACAGACACCAAAACTGTGATGACCACAAGTCAAGTATTTGAACAGTCTTGTCTGGAAAGGAAAGCCCCTGGGAATGCAACCCAGGCTTCCTTTGCAGAGCTCCTGCGTGTGAACGGACAAAGCAACTCAACTGCTGTGATTTCCTATTTTGTGACCACTTTTAAAATCCACCATTGTGCCAGCAGAGAAGTAGTTCCAACAAATCAGGATCAATCAGCACAGATATTTTAATTTCCTGAATTTGAAGTATTTCCTTCCCTAATGTCTCCTGTGTGATTATCAGCTGTTATGAACTGCCAGATGTACTGCTTGGCATTAGTGAGTAAGGAAGGCACTTCATTTTTCTCTTCTTGTACCCCAGTAATACACTTCTGTGGGTAATTTTTATCTGATGATCTTTTTACACTGGTAAGTGCAGCTGTGCCATGCCAGGCTTAAGGGATGCCTTATTTTGAACCCATTCTGGTTAAGGGCAAGCTAAATTCACTTTGTGCTTTGTTTTCATTTTACTACCACATGCTGTAGAACTAATCCCAGTGCAGGGGTCCAAACAATTTATTGTCTCACTGAACTCTAAGATGATGTTTATGGTATTTTCTACATAAAATTCTCCATAGACATTACAAAACATGCCAAAGCATGTTCACAATGTGCCACTTGCACAACTTAGACCCTTGTCTGGGTTGCCCATATTTAAGAATTATACTTAGTCCTTAATTGGAATGCTGAGGCTTGTGTATGGATTACTAAACTGCTTTGAGCAATCTTTCAAATATTCATTTATTTCAAGAAGAGAAGGGAAAAAAACTCCAAACAAACAAATAAAAACCAATGAAAGACCAGAACCAGTGAGAAAGTGCCAGTCTGAGAAAAAAGCAAAACAAGAGAACAACCTTACCTCACCAGGTTAAGCTTAGAAAAAGTGGCCCCAAAATTCCTCACGGTCTGAGGAAATGTCCTCGTGTCTGCACTGTATGGAAGGGAAAAGCACAGACAGAGCCAACTCCTGACAGCAGCCCCAGCTTTGCAAACAAGGCTCTGACATTTCCAGCTATTAATTTCTCTAATCACTGTGCAGTCCTGGCCTGCAGGAGCAAGGCCATGCAGAAGCTCACGAGCAGACTTGCAGCACTGGACTGTTTGCAGTTCATTTATGGATTATACTGGCACATTTTTTGGTGAGTTTGTTTGGCACAGAAGAAAAGAAAAAAGGCTTTGGCTCCATGCAGAAAAATGAGCTTCTAATGGTGAATCCTGTGCAAAGGGGCAGCAGCTCTGACCTGCTCTGGACTGTCCCATCTGGGAAAATGTTTGGACACTGAGCTCCCTTCCATGTGTTTGGTCCCAAAAAGGTCTGGCAGGGAATTTAACACAGAGTAGTGCAAAACAATACATTTTATTTGTTCACAGTTAAACACAAGCAACTGCCTTGACATTTTAGAACATTCTAATAAGGACAGCAAAACCTCCTTTTGGTTTAAGTTCTCTTTAGCTTACGATTGTACCATTTCCTCGTATTTCATATTTATGGCATTTAATGTGGATTGTTTAACATGCTTACAAAGAGCGAGGCAGGGAACAGATTAACTTGACAAAGACAGCAATTTTAGATTTAACTAAAAGCAGTCAGTTAAAAAAATCTGTTTCCACTTCACTGATGGGACCCCTTCAAACAAACTGCAAGTTAACTACATACAGCAGATCCATGATTTTTAGACTTAGGAAAGAAAATTGCAAAATTTGTTCCTCCATAATCTTTGTGGTCCATAAACAAACCTAAAGTGGTTTCCATTACTATCCTGGTACTAAAATCCTGTTTAAAAGAAGAAAAAAAGCCACCTTACCAAAGAGCTTGCGTTGCTGCCAGGGCATTTTTGTGACTGACACAAAACCTGCCTCTCCTGGGAACGCCAGACCCGGGCTGGGCAGAGCAGGATGGGAAGGAGCTCCTCCACCATTCCCAGCTGAGCTGGCCCATCAGGCCCTTCGTGTGCAAACCGTTCACTGCCCAGGCTGGGATCCAGTGGGAGAGGGGCAGGAAAGCTCCAAATCCTAAACACGCTACCACGTTTGCTACCACTACGTCTGAGAAAGCCTAAAGACAAAACCAGGCTGCCACTTACAACCAACTCTCTAATCTCTACTCCATGCAGAGTCAGCTTTGACACAACCACTGAAGTTCACCTCTACTCTCAGAGTTCAGACTGACCAACTGAAAGGACACGGAGAATAATTTAAGACAGGCAGAAATGTGTTCAGACCTTGGAGTTACGGAGGAGGCGGGAAGGGGAGCACGAGGCCTGGCAGCAGTGAGCTGAGCTGCTCTGACAGCCTCGTTCCCTCCCGGGCTAAGAAGGGATTTGGACTACAAATGCAAGTGTGCTTGGACTTGATTTCTGTGTGAGGTGGTTCTTAAACAGCAGCTGCCACCCACAGAATGTTTAGGAGAAGAGGCCACGAGTGATGCAGGGGAAGTGTGAAGCCTGAACCATCTGAGTACAGCTGGACCCAGCCACGGGGGACATTTAAAACAAGCACTGCCTTCCTAACAGCAGGCCCTGTTCTGCCAGGAAGGAGATTGAGTCTGACCACTGACAAGCCCTGATCCCACAATTCTCCTTCACAGAAGGCTCATAATTGACTTAAAACATAATTAATACCAAAAGGCTTCACGCCAGGATTCTGATTTCAGTGTGAGCAGGATTCCTCCTCAGCCTTGTCATCTAAGGAAGTAGGATGAGGGTGAAGGGGAGAGACCTAGAGCCAAATTGACACTGCTGAACTCAAAAATGCGCTGGAATCTGAGTAGGAGGGCACTCAAAGGAAACCATGCTCTCCAAGGCAAGCCTGAGAAGGTATTGCCAGGAAGAATGAAGCCAATTTCTTGGACTCAAAACATGGTGGTCTTGTTCAAACAAAGAACAAATGAAGACGGGTGAGGCAGCACGTTTCCCTGATTAGAGAAGCAAATCCTCCTCTGCAGATCTTCATAAGCTTGGAATTCTACCTCCATGTTCTGCATCCTCTCCCTGCTTGAGTAAAGCTTCCTCTTCCCTCTTCTCCCACCCCAACTGCTCTCCCATACAAACCAGTGTGAGGTCAATCAGGCAAACACTTCAAACACCATGAAGATCTGAAGCTGGTGCTTTAACAAGTCTTCAGCATTTACGGTCTCTTCTGCATTACAAGCTCCAGTTCCTTTTTGTCTGTTCAAATGTAACTTCCCAGGAAATGTTAAGGACAATATAAACAATGATCATGAATTAGGGTGAATGAATCATTTTGCAGAGGTATAATGTTCTTTAAACATTTGGGTATTCAATCATACTCCAACTTAATGAAGGCTGGGCTCTGAGGGATGTGGGAGAGTGGACAGGCAAAAATAGAGAATGCACTGGAAAATCCTAGTGCTGCTTCTTTCCAGGATGAAAGGAACCAAAGTCACCTGGACAGGCAGCACAACCAACTGCTCTAAATGGGAAGCTTGCAAAGAAATACAAAGCATTCAGAGTAAACTCACAAATGTTAATTTGGCCTCATATTGCACTCAAGTTCATAAACGCAGCCACTCAACTGGGGACAGGGAGAAAGGGGAAAAAAATACTTGCAAATGCTAACAGTTGTCCCTTCAAATTAGTACACGCTGCTAAGGATTGAATTTGAGAAAGAAGCAAGAGTTAGGCTGGGCATTTTCAATTCCAGACCCAAAAATCCACTTTGCATTCATTCAGCAGCCTCCTTCCGTTCCTGGCCATCGATCCTGCTCCACTGCATGAGCCACTGCTCAGACCAAAGAAACATAAAAGCTTTTAGTTAAACTTGCACTCACGCCTCCTGTTCTATGCCAAGAATATGAAAATAACACTGATTGACTATCTTCCTCTTTAACTGTGGTCATGATGAGTTTCATTGTAGTCCATGATATGAAGCTGTCCAACACTGCTTTCCTGGAGCTTAGGCGAGAGGTTTTCGGGGCTTGGAGGGGCCTTGGACTCCATGCTTGGATCTTTACATAGTTCAGTCTTTAGGGCATCAGACAGCCTGTTGATGCTGACCCCCTCCTCATCACACTGGCTCTCACTCTTGTTGCGAAATAATTCTCGTGCCTTCATTCCAAGGAAGCTCTTGGAGCTGGGGAGTGAACCTACAGTCAGTGGGACAGTAGTGGAGGGCTCCAGCAACACAGATGTGTCCCAGCGACTGCTCAGCCTCTGGTTCTGGGGTTTTTCTGGGGTGGAGAGCTCGCTGCTGCTGCCCCCCTTACTGCTACTGCTGCCTCGGGTGCTGGGAGGTTTGGTCTCTCCATTTCTACCAAGTGTTTCTTCACTGTGTGCTGCTGTATCTTCATTACCACAATCCAGCCTGCTTGGGGAAAAGAGAGGACACAGTGTCAAGGAAATCACAGTAATTAAACAGTGGAGAGGGAAATGCTGGCCAGGGCAGATTACTTTGATTACTTTCCCTTTCTGCCTCTGGCTATGTACTTCAACAGGTTTCCTTTCACACCTCTGGGGCAAAGCAGGAGAGACAGGGAGTAACCAAATGTGTCATTTGCACATCCACTGTTTTTAAGTCCAAAACTGACAATAATCCCCCATGGCTCCTGCAGATTTCACACCACCACCCTCACAGACAGGGAGTAACCAAATGTGTCACACACTCAGCTTTGCACATCCACTGTTTTTAAGTCCAAAACTGACAATAATCCCCCATGGCTCCTGCAGATTTCACACCACCACCCTCACCTTTCTTCTGCTGCTTCAGCTGCTTCTGTTTTATCATCTTCAAGTTTTTTCAGTAGACTGCTCTTCTCCAGCCGCCCAAACAGATCCAAGATCTCCAGCTCAAACGCCTGGGTGATTTTTTTCTGAGCCTTGTACCTGCTTTCTACTGCCTGCAGCTGACCCCTGAGCAAAGAGAGAAACCAGAATGTCCAAAATCTCCAGATTCTGCCTCAGCTGTGAGAGTGCATCTGTCAAAGCACAGCTAAAATGTTACACAGGAAACCCCTACCTTGCTTGGATTTTAACATCTTCCAGGTATTTCTTTTGCTCCAGGAAGAGGTGGTCCTTTTTTGCAAGCTGAGATTCCAGTTCAGCTATCCTTTTCTGGGAAGCATCGAGCCTTTGGCTTTGCTGCTGAACACACAACTTTGCTTTCTCCAGTTCTTTCCGAAAAGCAGCGTGCAACATTTCAACCTCCTCGAAGCAAACAACACAATGGTAAAGTCTAATTTGATCCTGTGTTATTTTTATTGGTGTTTAGACATGTTTCTGATGTTATAAATAGGCACATTTTAAAGCAAGCCAGAATAAAAGCAGCATTTCTAAAAACAGATATAGAAAACCAGCCCTGCTGAGGATGTACACTATTAAAATAACTACACATCACTGGAATTTATTAGCACATTAATGTTCCTTATGAAAACCTCTTTTCATCAAAGCACTCTTGCCAGTTCTGCACTGGATTAGAGTAGACAAACTCTATTTTAAATCCATTTTCCAACACGACCTTCATTAAATACCAGTAGAAGATTTCTTTTCAGTGTATTATTCACCTTCTTTAATTACGTGCTCTCACGCAGGAACAGTTATATTGTTGTGTAATTTACTTGCTTCTAATTAGAAAAAGGTTTCTTTGAAGTCAGGAAGTAAAACCATATGAACCACAGTGAAGTTACTGTTAACTTTTAATAGGAAAATGACTGAGTGGGAAGGCTGAGATGCTCATTTTGAAGCAACACCTCACAAAAACCCGTAAAATCCTTGTTAAGATCTTTCCACAAATTCTGGCACTACTACCCTGCATTATTTTACCAACAATCTGCTGTCAGTTACATTTGAGCACAGTGAAGTCTTGACTTTTGGAAAAGAAATTGTTAAGAATTTACATCAGTTGGCTAAAACAGGCCCCAGGTGTACCCCAACAACCCTTTCTTAACTTTCAGAAGGGGCACTGAAGATATTCCTCAAACCCACAGGGCATAAAACATCTGAACAGAAGATCAAACATACAATCAAATCCCTGAAAATCAATTTCAGAACAAAGAGTCTGTTAAGTTACAAAGCCTTTCCTTCTGAACTCAGGGCTGGGAATGGCTGGATGATGACCTCAAGGGAAGTCTCCCCAAAAGTCCTCTGCACTGGTACCTTTGTAGTGTCTGTGTGCTTGTGCTGCAGCTGCTCCAGGTACAGCTCATTGACCTCCCCAAGAACCAGCAGCTGCCTGTTCAAGAACTCCATCTGCTGTTGCACTGATTCACTGTTGGAAAGCTGGGAAGGGAAATGGAACAGAGTCCAACATTGGGATGAACAGTTCAGGAGAGTCACAGCTGACAGGCACTGTGTTCACAGGTATTTTTATGAAGAAGGGAAACAAAGGCTAAAATCCAATGCTTCATAGGTAGTTAAGTGTTAGATAAATTGTTTTCATAAAGAACTTTTCATTTCCATTCAACTTATGATATAAACAGTATCAGTTGTCAAGATTAAGCAGTTTTAATATAAATTCATAATGCTCAATCTGCAAATCCCTGCTGTGGAAAAAGCCAAAATAAGAAGTTTCAGAAGCTCTTTAACTGAGTTTAGAGTTTCTTCACCAAAATACATTTTTGTGTGTTGTTTTTGTGCAGTTAGTATCAGACTCTGGAGCTCAGCACAGGCTTCTTTCAGTTCAAGAAAGAAAAAGCACCTAATGGAAACTATCACATAAAAATAATCAGAAAGACACAAAGGGACCCTCTTACCTTTTGAGAAACTTGGCTAAGCAGCAATTCAGTGTGACACACCTTGTTGTTTGCCTTCTTTAACTCTAACCTCAGATCTGCTATCATGTTCCTGCAGTCTTCCAGCTTGGTCTGTTCAAGGGACAAAGAAATTACTCAGGGTTCTGGAACTTCACTAAGGACAGCAAAGGCACAGGAGGCTGTAAACCACCAACACTGGAAATCAAGTTATACTGACCCCTCCAAACCAGCTAAGAACCTGCCTTTTCCTATTTCCAAGCTGAAGACAGGACAAAACAGGACTGTAAAAGGATGATATTAAGTTAGGCACTTTCAATTATGCACTGTCTTATTCTGAATCAGGACAATCTCTCTAATAAAAATGTGCAGTTTTCTCTCAGGTATTTCATGCCTCTTTATGAAGAAAGTTATTTTTAAAACCAATAAGTAATGGTTTCAACAACAAATTTGTTGCTGCTTCATACCTGCAATTCCTGGCTCTGGTTGTAGAATTCCTCCCGGTCGTGCTGCAGCTGTCGGATCTGGCTGTGAAGCTGAGCCACAATATTATCATGTTCCTCCTGAAACTGGTGGTACCTTGCCTGTTCTTTCTGCAGACTCAGTTTCAAGGCCTGGATCTCCTTTTCCTGCAGTTTCAGCTGATCTTTCTGTTAAGAAACCCACATGATTCATCAGACAAGACACCTGCTTAGCAGCTAGGACATCTATGCTCAGCCAAGCAAAGCTGTCATTACCAGCATGCAGGAAAACACTTTTACACACACACATTTTATACAGAGCATGTTCTCAAGGCTGTTGGGGCTTGGCTTGGTTTTGGCTGAAAAGGAGATGAAATGGTGATAAGGGTGGACAGGCTGAAAACTCACAGCCACATTCAAAGCATGAATGAGCAATAGCCTATCTTTCCACTGCCTCTCATGCTTTCAACAGGGACTTGGGCCTCACTGCTGAAGCAACAGTTCATCTTTCAAAACCTACTTGGAAGTTTATTTTTGGCTCTTGTAGTTAATTATCAGAAAGTGAAACTGCTGATGGAATTAGCTATATATTATGAAACACACCTAAATTTGTACTGAGACATCCTTCAGTGTACTTATATCTTCAAATTCTATCACAGTGAACACCTCTGGAAAACAACACTTGAGTTTCCAAAGCTTTTGCTGTTAGTCCTCATCTGAGGTGCAAAAAGACAATACTTTATCAAATATGCAGTAAGGTCTTTAGCCAGGCATTGAACAGCCACTCCACTAACAGGGAAGCCTTTACCATTACCCAAAGGCAAGTGCTGGCAGGGGTCAAGCAGGAAGGATTCAGATGCCTGCAGCCAACTCCAAACTCCTGACATTAATAACCACAGCACACAGAACTCATGCATGAGTCACTCCACAAACACCGACTTCAATAAAGCGACAAATGAGGCTTCTTTGTTAATTGAGTGGTACCAACGGACACCAGCCAGGCCAATTAACACTTTTAGCAGCACCAGTGTGTCTCAGTCAGCTTCCCAGCTCACCATGGCAGCATTGTGCTCCTCCAGGGCCGTGGCTTTGATGACTTTGCGCAGGAGCCGGCGGTTGCGCAGCGCGTGCTGCTGCCTCTTGAAGCGCTCGTACAGCAGCTGGTTGTGCAGCAGAAGCAGCTGGTTCCTCAGGGTGTGAATCTCATCCGAGGGGGGAGAACCTGCAGTGGGACACAGGAGAGGTTACTGAGCTGCGTTCTCTGCTTTATTTTATCTCCAACACAAAAATCATAAACATTTTTCCCAAAGCAATGGGTACATGCCTCAAATGGATTGCTCATTTGATTAAGAACAATAAGCCAAGCCACCATCACCACAGAAGCCTCAGAGCACAAAACTAAGACATGGACACATAAATAAGCAAGAAAAACCATCAGTTTTAGATTGAATGAGCAGTGAGAAGATGCAAGGATCTGTCAGATGACCAGCAGCACAGTGAAGCTTAGCCAGGCTGAAATGGTCAAAAGCAGAAGCGTCGAGAATTTTGCACTTTTCAAAGATGAAAAAAGCAGCTCATCTCTCTGGAACACAGCTATTTGCTACACAGATAAACCCTCCACTTAGTGGAGGGCATAATTTTTCTGCAGTATTAGTTAAAAACCCACAAGCAAAAAGTATGCAGGTCATTGTTTAAGCAAATCTAATAATAGAGGAACAGATTGCCAAAACATGAGAAATTTCCTCACCTCCAAAGTGAGTCCAGTCAGCAGATTTGCTTGGCAGAGACAATCTGAAAAAAGAAAATGCAGCATTAACAGGTAAGTTTAAGTAAAAAAAATTGAATGTTCACCTCAAAAGAGCTTATAGCCTGGTAAAAGTACAATTAAGGTCAGTGGGTATAAAAAGATTAGGGAGGAACTGTGCAGCTGCTTCTTTGGCACAACTTAAAATTAAGCCAGCACAAAAAAAAAGAGTAATAATAAAGTCTGCAAAGTAAGATTTTCAGTCACCTACTTGTTCAGCTCCTTAGTGTGTGCATCTGCTCCTTGCTGAATCAGCCTGTCCAGCACTTCCACGGGAGAAGTTGAGGACATGCAGTCTTCATCCTGGGCTCCCTTGGTTTTCTTTAGCAGCTCCTCAGTCTTCTTGCCAACAAAGAGGTAGGCAGTCTTTGGTAATGCAACCTCAAAGAGGTGCTCATAGAGGGGAGGCTGCCCACTCCCAAACACCACTCTCCTTTGTGCTGGTACTTTACAGGGGCTGGGAGTGAGAATGCTCGGCTCCCCAGAGGTTCCTTCCCTGCTCCCAGCAGGGCTCTCCCCAGGGCCTCCACAGGGCTTGTCTATGGGAGTAAACGTTTGTTTGGGTGTTTCCCGTGCACCCTCAGGCCCAGGCTTGTCCAGAGATGTTAAAGGCTCAGAGGTCTGACTGTGTCCCTGAACACTGGAGGCTGCCGAGTGGGTCTTCTTCTGAGAGCCTGACAGACTTTCGTTTGTGCGGTAAAACGGGGAGTCAAATCCTCCTCTAGGCACCATGTGTTCAGCATCGGTCGTGATCTCGGAGATCTCTTTAGATATTGCATCTGAGGAGAGGGGGAGCACCATGATGCATCTGGTATTTCAACAGGACAAGCATTTCCTTAGCTAAGATGTAGGTAAGGAGGGCAGACATTACCTTCCTCTCTGTCCTTCTCAGCGCTATCTTCAAACGACAACCCGCCTAAAAACTCTGGAAGATCACTTAAGGTTACTGAACTTTTACTACTGGGTATGTCTGAAAAATAAAAAAGAAAAAAAAAGTTAATATTACAGGTGCTGTTTTCTCCAGGCTTAGCATAGCACAAAACACAAGTCTTACTGCTGTAAGGCCCTCAGAATAAAAGCTTGTCCCTCCTTCAGATGCTTCCTCAGGGGAGGAAGGTATCTGACTGTTCCACTCCACGTGGAAAACAGCTCAGAGATCAGTCACAGGTCAGACCTGATCCCAAACTGTAATTTTGTAAACTCAACATCTGCTATTGCACAACATGTGGGAGGAAGGATGTGCTGTTTGCAATTTAACCCATTAAATAAATAAAATAAGGTGGCTCCTGTGCACTGTGACTGCTCTACTTCCACATTAGCATTAACCTCCCCTTTAGCTTTTGAACTGGCTCCACAAGGACACAACACCTGCCTCAAAAAAGGAAGTTTAACAATCTGATGTAATACAAACTTGCCAGTATGTGGCTACTGATCAAAACTGAGACAGCAGCTGTGGGATACACACTGCAGGATAGAAATCTCATGCTCAGCTCAGTCACAGATCAGGAACTCAGTGAAAAACTTTGCCTGTTCATAACTTGGAATTCAAAATATTCAGATTCCAGTGGTACTACACAACTACACCATGGAAAACCAGCTTTAGATTTCACTATCATCTCCTCTTTGAAGATGGTTAAGACTTACAGCACAGAAGTCTCCAATACAGTTCCAAAATCCCTTTCTACAGCTGTCAGAGAGGTAGATGACAGAAAATGGAATCTACATTTACCTATTAAAAGTTGAGTTACTCAACCTACTGATTTCAGTATTCCATGAGACTTTAAAATAGGTTCAAGAACAGCAATATAATTGTAGATAGAAAACAAAGTTTTTCCAGAGGCCTTTAAGTGGGAGCATCATATCTATCCTTATGTGCAGCCTTACAGTTTGATCCAGACATGTGACAGATAACTTGCTGAAGCAAAATTTAATATACAACTTGCTGCTTCTAATAATAATCCTCAAAAAATCAGCTCTTACAAAAATAAATATCCCTTTTCAGCCTTCAGTTTATATTTGCATTTTTAAATATGCAGGAGAGCAAGGTAAAAAAATCTCAAGCTATTTCTGAACATGAATGGTTAAATTGAAATCAGAAGCATCACAAGAAGGTTTTAGTTGAATCACAGTTTAAGGCAGGATCCTGGAACTACAAAGAACTCAGGGGGAAAAAAGAACCTGTGGAAGAGTGTTTGGGAATTGGAACAAGTGTCAATAAAACCTGGAGTTGTTCACAATTGGCTGTAGTAATGGGGAGAGGAAAATGGAGTTTACCCAATGATTTATCGCTGTTTATGACATTTTGCTGTCGGTGCAGTAAAGGCCTCCCAGAATCTGGTTTGTCCTCCTGGAAAACAAAATAAACCCAGAACTCATTAACTGCCTTAGATTTCACTGGCAACTGTGCAGCTGGAAGTGGCAATAGTTGTCTACATTTAGAAGAGTTTTTGCAGTGAAGTGCAAAATTTTTTTATAAACCACCTACTCTGATTTTTCTTTCTCAGTTAAGGTCACCACATTAAGAAAAGTCAATGAAAAAAAACCAGATTAGTTCAGCAGAAGAATTTTGTAATACCTTTTTAGGAGGTGTGGCAGCAGCTGAAGGGAGTGAAACATGCACAAAGTCATCTGAAGTGCAGGGTGGAGGAGGAGATGTGGCTGGTGTTCCCAAAGGTGTTCCTTTCCCCCCTGCTGAAAAGGAGCACAAGTTCTCTCAGCAGGCTGCCCCTTCCTCCTTTCAGCTGAACATTGTATGTGAAGAATTGTACATTTAAACACCTCATAGCATTCACTTAAATCTCTTTCAACTGTTCATCAACACAAAAGTGCAGTTTCCCAAAAGTTGTTTCAGATTTTGGCACTGAATTCACAAATTTCCTCTCAGTTTGCATCAGCACTGCTCCAGGTGAGGTACACAGTTCACAGGAGTAATCACTCATCCCTATCAACTGGCATGATGTGGCATTCCCACTTAAAAACTGCCAGTAAAATTTACAGCCAGAATTTCCAGTAAAACAAACCTTGGAGGCCTAATTCCAAAATGCAGCACGTACCAGATGTGCCAAAAGCTTTGCTGTAGGGCTGTGATGCAGACTGGGATGACTCTGATGGGACAATGCCGGGGGACGTCGGTGGCGTGGTCATACCACACACTGCAGAGGGGCTCCAGATGGTGACCTGGCACAGAGTGAAACACAGCACAGCTCACAAAAGGAACATGTGAAGCACCTGCTTCCAGGTCTGTACACAGTTAAACTCAGGAAATTCAATTAAATGTGAAACAAACACCAACTTCTGAAGAATTCACAGCACAGCTCAAAACCATGGATTTTTAAGACTGGCACAAGAAACTATGAAAGTGCAAAGAATGAAAACTTGCTGGGCTTCATCTTCTGCTTTACCTGCTGTGGCTCAGTTGACAGCCTCGTGGACTGTGGGCTCAGAATCTGAGGTAGCTGCCCTGGCATTTGTGATAGTGTTAACCGAGGAGTGGAATATGGGGTAGAAGTCCCTGGAAGTTAAATAAAAGAGAAAATCAAAATTCCAAAGCATTCAACACATCAAATACAAATCCATGATTCTTCTGGCTAGGACTTAAAGGCTTTCAATCAAAGCATTTCAAATCTATTCAATATATACAATTGTAGCTAGAGACTTTTGTTCCAGCTCAAGAAAATATCTGTTGAATACATTATACTACAGCTTTCTTTTTTTTTTTTTTGTTGTTGTTTTGAGGTAGGGAGGACAGGGGATGAAGAGATAAGGTTGAGAACATACTGTATGTCTGCACATAGAAAATATATCTATGTGTTTATTTTTTTAATGATAGTTTATTTTCTGGTGTGTAAAAATCGGACTTTAAGTGGGATAAATTAGTGAGATGGGTTTTTTTTTTGCTCTATTGCCAGTTCTTCTCCAGCAATTGGGTATCGATTAGCCATCAGGCAGGTCTTACCATAGCTGCTCTGTGTGTCAATGTAAGAGCTGGCACTGGGGTCAGTTTGATGATGTTTTGAGCTTGTGCAGAGTTTCCGAGACACAGAGTAATAACCATCTTCATAGGAGGCTTCTGCAGGGTCCAGGGAGATTTTGGCACATTCTATCACAACATCATGAGTTTCTAGCCTTTTCCACCTGCAGACAGTTTTTGGATCCAAAAGAGTAAGTTAGTCAATTATTGTTAAAAACAAGAGTTCCTGGAGATAGGAGGAATTGGCTTGTAGGATGGCTCATTTGTTCCAGGCAGCTTTGCATGCTCCCAGCCAAACTGGAACAAGGCACCAGACAGAAATTGCAACCAGATGACTTGTGAGAGGGGGTCTCAAAGAGGAGACAAACAGCTTTGACACAGAGATCCATAAAGGTCTGCCATGGAGCACTCTGGAAAGGAGGAACAGCATACGAAGACTTGGTTGATCCTGAGCTTCAGCAGCTGTAGAAATCAGCTCAACTACACTCAGATGTTGGTAGTCAAAATTTAGACATGCCAGCAGTGAGGGAATCTGTATTATTTAAGCAAACACTGTCTGAAATGCCAGTTTCAGATCTGTGGTTTTCCTCCCAAGTTTGGGAAATGTTTTTTATTATTATTACCTCCTTTATCCTGAGAACTACTTCTCACTAAATTAAACAGCCAGATTAGATCTGCCCAATATTTCAGGGAATGGAAGTTCACTGTAAAGAAGAGAAAGCCCAGAAGGCTGTCTATGAAAGGCTGGGTTGCTTTGGAAAGTAAAATACTCTCTGTCCAAGATACCAAAAGAGAAGGTTTCCACTGGAAGGTTTGTGCCAATTGTGCTCCTGAGTGGTGCCACCCTCCCCCCTGCAAAATTGTGACATTCAATGGGTTCCCAGTTAGGAGTGATTTCCTAGTGGCTCTGAAAAGCAGGGCAAGAGCACTACTGTGCAGCAACAAGAGTCAAATTCTCCTCTTCAGTGGCTGGGCCTGTGGAGACAAGAGAAAAGCAGCAAGTGGTGCTGCTGCAGGCAAATGAGCCTATTGCTAAAGAAAACTAATACAGCTGATAATGTTAACACATACCTGTTAAAAGAACTGATCTGTTAAATGAACCAATATCTAGGTACCAAAACAAGACACACTGAAGCCATTTTAAACACTTAAATCCCATCAAATACTTCAAGAAACCCAAGGAATATGACCCAAACCTTCAGCCAATGAAGCATCTCTGGCAGTTTCACTTTACTCATAGGAAAACTGTTTTAAATCTTTATGAGGATGTTTGATTATTAAGTCATAAAAATAAGATAAAGTAAAGTAGAAGACAGATGCCATCCCAGACACAAAATGAATTTAGAATCCCCCAAACGTTGTTAATGACCTTTCACAACAGTTTCTGCTTATTCATCCAGCTGAAAGCTGGGATGAGGAAAGTCTACATGTTTACCTGGTGCACCTACAAATCTGGGTGGCAAAACACCCCCACACAAACTAATGCTGACAGAAAAGGTTTTGCTGCAACCTTCTGAAATAACCCCACAGAAAGCTGCTCGATTTGAGCCTTTCCTAATAGCAGAGAGAACATATAATACCTTCGTGGGTCCAGTTCATGGTCCTTGGATCCAGTCACTAACTCTGGATGAATTCGCACATGTTCCATCATTGGCTGCGAGGAAGAAGAAGGACTTGTTATCAGTGCAGCACCTTTGGGCTGCACTAAACCACACAAAGCTGATGAGAAACTACTGGTCTAATAGTTCAGGAAGTCACATTTAACAGATAAGGTTAATACACATCACCACAGCTTCAAGAGTTGATCCCAACTGAGCTTTCAATCAAATTGATCATTTTTATACTGTTTTGTTGAACAGTCCTCAGGTGAATTACCAAATTAATTGTATTAAATTGGAATATACAGCTATAAATTCCTTGCCTCAGATAATACACAGATGAGCAGCACTTTACCTTGACTACTTCTTCAAAGGTCTCCAGGTTTTCCTTCATACTGTAGTGAGAGCGCAGAAAGGAGACAAAATTGCAAGGATACATTCCATAAAGACGATGAAAGAGAGAATAAACGCTGGCATGAAGATGGACAAGATAAATCTCTGCCACATGACCTGGAAAAAGTAGTGAGAATCTTTTTCATTACATTGGAGAAAAGAATCAAAGTTCTAAGAATGCAAACAAAGTACTTTTAAATATAAAATGTTAACTGGAACAAGTCTTCTGAGGTACAAATAGTCCCTATAGAAACTGTGAAGTCTTCTCAGAAAACAAGCAACACTTAGTCATCAGCTCACAGCAAACCCAGAAATTAAGATAAGGACCACTAATTCCAACCAGTGTGCTGTCATTCTCAAAGCACAGCTTTGTTTTTATTCAAGTTAAAACTTGAAACTCCTCTACACAGTAAGCCAGAGTAAGACTGACTGAATGATTAAAAAAGGAAACTAAGGTTTGTTTCACTTTAAAAGGTAAAACCTAAAAGCTTGTAGCCACCAAAAGCAATCACAGCAGACAAATCTTAGTATTCACCTCTGAAGTTGCAATCCTACTTGCAATGCAGAATGGCTCTCTAAAGCAGTTCTATGTGCTTAACACAGCATTTGTTCATTCAGCCATGAGCCTCACTCACAGATACTGCTGCTGTTAGACATCAAACCCCTTACAACAAATTCAGCAAAGCCAGGGCTCTGAGAAAACCAGTTTTATCAACCTTCATCACTACTGATAGTTGCACATTAAATTAAACTCTATGTTGCTTTTTTCCTCACCCCCCTCCCCCATTTATATCTGGGAATATCAAATTCCTCAAAATCTGCCTGAAACATTAGCATTTTCCCTTCTCTCTCCATTAAGATCAATCTCTGCCTTTCACTGTCACCAGGGCAGTACTTTGGTTCAGTGAAATTTCATGCAGTAGCAGCATCACATGGAAGATTCTAAGAGACTTCTAAATTCTGAGCAAAGAACTCCCCCATGCTCTCAAAGAACAGAACAGCTTGTGGGCTTAACACATCATTTTCTGTTTTTAAATCATCTCAGACCACTACGAGTGTCACAAAAGAATGTGCTCACCAACTGCACACCAGTCACAAGGATACTGCAGACCACAACTGCATGCAACAAAGTTGAAATCTCACCTGGATTCTGCAAGCACCAGGCTGAGAGACGCCCAAAGATACCAAAGAAATCATGAAGGTACTGTTTGCCAGACTGAGGGATCATTGGCAACATGGTTATTAGCACTAGGACACCTGTGGTGAGTACTACTACATCTGTGTCAGTCTGCAAGAAGGGAAAAAACCTGCATTAGTTAAATGTGTTGAACTTCATTTTTTCCAAGGATGAAGTGAACATTGAATCATCATCATGGAAAAAGTTCTCTATTGAAACAGTCCCTCTGAAACCTACCAGAATTTAATGATCCAAGATTACTGAGCTTTTCATAAACAACTTGGAAAAAAAAATAGATTTGGGATTCTTGCTCCTACTCTGCTGCTTTTCTGTAGAAACACTTGGTTTAGTTAAAAAGGGAACATCACCACAGTTCCACAGCTGAGTAAAAACAATTACTGGTATGTGAAGCATCTTATGTGCCACCTTCCTTCCTTCCCACAGCTAAACACACACAGCACTCAGAGGCTCAGAAACTGCAGATCTGATCAGGGTGTTCAAGGGTGTTGGCCAGTTACCAACACAGGGGTCAAAAGCTTTTCTACTAAACCTGGCTGCTGGAAATTTCCCCCAGCAGTAATTCCAACAATGAGCAGAACACCTTGGTTTGTTCCACAAGAAAGGGATGTGGCAGTACAAACCTTTGGCTGGATGAAACAGGAAGAGAGAATCAGATTTTAGGAAAGGACACAGAAAATGTTCAAACTCTTTCCTTTCTTCCTCAGTTTAATGCACATTTTCTTTGGTAGCTCCTCTGCTTTGTCAGCACTGGGTGTCTCCCAGGAGCCAGTCAGGCTGAAGGGACAGTCAGTTTTTAGGGATTCATCCTCCTCTGTGTGTCTACAGCCTCTACTCTCCCTCAGTCACACAAAACCTATCAGAGCACATTTCCTGTCCATCCCTACCCTCTGTCCACAGCCCCAGAACTTCCACATCTCTGTCCTACTCCCAGCAGCTTTCTGGCACACTTCATTCCTCCCTCACACTGCAAAGGGCAACAGATCCTGTCAGGCACGTCAGGAGTTCCAGTAACAGCAGCTGGAGCTGCTCCTTTGGCAGCTACAAATTTGTGGTGGTTTTGTTTTGAAGAGTGCTGGCACTTGACTGCATCGTGCATTTAAATGTGACTTCATGACTAATGTGGATTCTTCACTATCATAATAAATTCCATTACTGACAATGCATTCTAGGTCTCAAAGCACTTTTCATTCCTTATTCACTGGTACAGTATTACACCTGATAAATCTGCAGATGAGGGAAAAAACCCACAAAGCCTGGGGGAACAGCTACCTCCTTGCAATGCAGCATGTCAGTAGCTAAGAAGGGGAAGTCTGCTAATTCCAAGGTAATTTCACCTGAGCCCATCTACACTGCAAGCAGAGGACACACAAATTCAAATTGCACCAGTGGGAAGGTACTGTATTTCTCATTAGGTTCATATTCAAGATATCCATCAACTTCACCAAGGGCCTTCTTGTCTTTAACTTATTTTGGAGAAGTTTTAATAAACATTCCTAACTCACAGTGACTGGCTTTTAGAAACAAGATTGTCAGCAATAACAGCACCAGCACAGAGTATTCAGCTGATATTAATAGCACTGTGGCTTAGCTAAATGACATCAAAACAGGAATCAAATGCCTTGCATCTGTATGCAAGTTTACTCCAGGTGTTTTATAGACAGCCCTGACAGTTCTTACCTTGAGACATTTAAGTAATGAAAGCAGGAGAGGTGCTTGAGAAAGTTTGTGTTTCCAAGATGGTTGTCGTCTTATCACGTGTCCCAGCAGAGAGAGGGTGGGTAAACGAGTAGCAGCTTTGCCCATATAATCATTAATTTTGTCCAGTAGATGCTGACAAAGGATTTTGCAGAGTGGTAAAAAAAGAATAGTATTTATATTGAATTGCTCTATACCCTTTTTCACCAGTCTACATTCAGCAGTTTGTCAATATGGAAACTATGGGCATTTTACAAATATACAAGATCCCAGAGGAAATAAAACCCTGCAATAACTTTTGAGACTACTGGTAGACAAATGCAAACTATACAGGCCAGAAGCAGTCACTGCACTTTGAAATGTTTATAAGTAAATAATAAAAAAAAATCATCTGGGCAGCAGCCAATTTGTAGTGCCACTTCCAATCTATTTAAAATCCTTACTTGCTCTCAAAATACCCAATTTGTTTTAGGCTAACACATCCTGCAGCAGGAGCAATGTAAAGAGACAACATTAATCCTCCAAACCCTTTCCTTTACAGGTTCTTTGCTTAATCGGGTCAGTTTAAGCAACTCTGTAAGGAACAGAGACCTCTGAAGGTTTTTTTTAAAGCTTAAACTACTCTTACTACAGAGATACTACATCTCTACAGCAAGGTAATTCTACACCAGAGTGGAACCCCTAGAGTTTTAATGGATGCTATTTAAAGGCTGCTTCAATACCAGGCTAAAATCTGCCATAACAAGATTGTTTTTTACCTTGTCATGAGGCTCTTGCAGAGTGGACAGAATATGCAGTGCCTGCTGAGAATTGGTTTCCAAGTAATAGTCCACCAGGTTGTTGACAAGCATAGGCCCACGGTCTGTCAGTTTGGGGACAGCAAGGAAAAAACCCAAACACGTTCTCAGTACACTAAAAATGAAGTATTTGCTACAAGGACATTGCAGAACTTTTAAGCAACTATTACACAATTTCTAACATAAAGCTTGGTGTTTAGGAGACCTTTGGGAAAACGAGACCTCTCAACTACATTTTCTGGTTCCAAACAATTCAAGTGACTGCATTCAGCTCAGGGAAAGGAAGCAGGTTTTTAACAACCAACAATTCCTGTCTAACCATAAAACCCCACAGGTAGCTGAGCTGCAAGGGTGCTTTACCCAGTGAAGTGTTCAGGAGTGACTTGATGTTCTTTCCCTTCAGCAGACAAAGGAGAGCAAGTTCAGGGACAAGGACACTGGCAGTGCTCTCATGCTCTGAAAAGGCTCTGTCAGCACAAGTGATGCCTCAACAGCAGCAATGACTTTTCACAAAGTCTCAGTCTGTTGTTTTGTTCGGGAGTAGGATTTTTTGTTATTTTTTTATTAACAAAATCCCACTGGTTCCCATAATGTGGGTGACACCTAATTCCTTCTAGATACACTTGACAAAGAAAGTTTTATCAGCTCACACTTGAGGCTCTGCCTCAGGAAAAGCCAGTCATTTTGTAATAGTGTTTTAACAATTATGTAACAGACCTTCCAGGAGCCATGCCATTAAGCAAAATGGACTGAAGAGAAGCCTCAATCCTTAAAGCAATTCCAAACCCAAATATCAAGAGTTTCTTTCAAGCTGCATTTGTAAAGACAGTGTTTGATAGAGAAAAAAAATCCCACATTATTCTACCTTTATTGATGTGAAAGCAAAACCCTTCCCAAAACTACACAAAAGGATACATACCACAAATGAGATTATCTTTGAATGCAGCTGTTATATCTTCCAGGACACCCAGAATTGGAGAATCCAGCATTGAGAGGAGCTCACCAACATTTCCTTGCTGTGCCATGATGCACGTACTGACATGAATGTGGAGGTTAAAACTTCAGGAAGTTCTTCATTGGTGTCTTTCTACCAGACTAGGAGAGAAGAGACAGCACATGAGTGAGCTTTTCCCTTTCCATATAAAATCTCTCATCTCTCCTATTCCTTTTCCACATAAGTGCCCATTTAACACTGAGAGGATTGTGAGGGTTTCCACACCTGCAATAAAAGCTGTAAGAATTTCCAAAAAGCTAATGAGTCATGAGCAGGGTTTTCTTCGTGTTTTTCACAAAGACATTAATCTGTTTTGCAGAAGACCTCAGTATCTACATTGTCTGAGCATTTTCCTTTTTTTTTTTTTTTTTATTTGCTCTCCAGGTCAGTAAACTGAAGCCAAAGTTTTGAATAAAATGCAAAAAGCTGCCTGGAATCCCTCCATTCCTGAGCTCTTACAGCAACTCTTCTTCAAACCACCTTTCCAGTTCTCTACATAAGACTAAAATCTGGAGAAAATACACACCTCCAGATCCTTCTCCACTCCTGTGACCAGGTCAGGAATTCACTGCCCTGGGCTCTGCATTGTTGCACTCTGAGAGATTTGGGCTTTAAGACTTTGCAACGTGGCCAGGCTGCAGCTGTTGGGAAACTCAAGCAGGGCTGCTGCAGCTGCTGCTGCTGGGCAGCCTGAGCAGCACAACACACTCTGACTTCTCTGGTGTGATTTGTGACCACAAACTCTGCAGTGCAAAAACTGCATAAAGTATTAAATGCAACAGGGCGCAGGTAACAACTGGTCAGCTGCACAGTGCTAGGAGCAAATCTAAGCCATTTCAGGCTTTTAAAATGGCTTCTTCCCATGCAGCAGCACCAGAGGGGTTCAGGTGTCACACTGACCTACCTACCACCAAATGAATAGTTTTTATTTCATCCAGAAGAATCCTACACCAAACCTTTCCCAGATGAAGAACAAATCTGGCTTTAGATCACACCTCATATTATCAGCAAGGGTTTCTTCTTCCCTCCCACTCCAAGCTAGAATACATTTTTCACTTCCCCCATGGAAGGCAAGACTGACACATACCAAGTTTACACACAAAATTATTTTTCTACTGCACTTGTGTTTACAGCACCTGTTCTGTGGATGAGCTGAGCTTCTGTCTGCAATGCTGTCAGCCACACACCTTTCATGATCACTAATAAAGAAAAACCAGAAAGAGGTTAAGAAAAGGCACAATTTATGTCTTCCTTATCACACCAGGTATATGTTCAGAACATCCCTAATTTTTTTACACAGAACAGAAGAGTTGAGCACCCCCTGCATGAGAAGTCAGCCCTCAGTCTGAAAAGCACCAAATGGTGCTGCAGTTGCCCTTTCCAGAGCTGTCCACAGGTTAAGCTGTGCAATTACCTCAAACTAGATGGTTTTCACAAGACTGTGGTTTTGTACTGTGACCCTTCAAAAGCTGCTAAAGTTTCATTTATGGCAGGTGGAATCTTACACAGAAAGGATTCTTCTCTATTCTGAACATACAGTAATTCATTTAAGCCTGTAAATTCTATCCAAAACATTTTTAGGCATTAGCCAAGGACCACAGACCACTGCTCTGTTTTAAATAATAATGCTGTAATTACCTATATACATATAACTTTCTTGAATATTTCTGTTTAACAAAGTCATTGGACAGCAGGAGTTAACGTGTCCACCAGTAAACTTTGTCATTTGCAACATATCACCCTGCAGTTGCAGAACTGCCCAAGGTCACTTTTCTTAGTGCCACCAGACATCAGCTTACTCAACCTGGCACTGATTGCAAATTCAAAGGTGATAATATGGCACCACACTGCCAACTGGCATTTCAGTAGCAACAAACTGGCTGGAGCATTGCAGTAATCACCACTGCAAGAACATAAAACCTCACCCTCACTTTTCCATGATCACAACTGAATAGTCCAAATGAAACTCCAGGTCATGTACAAGCAGCCAGCAGAGTCTGATCACTGAAGTGTTTAGATTTAAATGTTATTTCCTTTCTAGTCTAGCTGGCAAAATGCTAAACCTGCAGACTTCAAACTGGCTGGTAGTGTGAGCAAGACTTGGATAATAACAGAATAGAGACTTGGGGTGAGGGAAGTTGCTTTTTACTGAAAGCAGAATGGTTCTATGCTTTTCACAAAATCAGAACTGGCATTTGTTGTGGTTTAGGATTTTGGTTTAGGGTTTTTTTATTGGTTTTTTTCCCCTACATTGTGCAGACTCCAAAGCTTCCACTCCCTCCTCAAAGCGCTTGCTGTTTAGAAGACAAACAATGCTCAGAGTGACACCATCCTTTCAAAAAGTTTAAAGCCACACATCCATGCAACCTAAGAAGTCAGCCTTCCACACTGATAGTCATTTTGAGGAATCAACTGCTTTTTCCATTTCTAGTAATCATTTTAATATTGAATTGATTCAATGAATGCATTTGCAACATTGTATGGGGAAGCAGCTCCCCCCAAGGAATGTGTTCCTTCATTTCTGAGAACACATCTTCCAAAGAGGCCTTGCTGGGCCTCAATTTCTATCAGGACACAGTCTCAGCTGTGGTCAAGCAACAGATTCACCAGCCTCCTAAGCAATATGAATCAGTTCTTTAAAGTATTGTTAACAAAAGAGATGCATGGCCACACCCCCAGAGCAACTGCAAGCAAAACCTGTTTTTAAGAATTAAAGCAGCAGAAACACAAGTCTGCTTTTTTACCCCACAAAAACCTTGTCAACTCTCCTCTCTTTGATTCCCATTCCATACCACTGAAAAGAGTGATTCTTTTCTTATTGTTCTTCAGCAATACCATTATTTTGGAGGAGATCTTTGTCACACCAGTAAAAAATCTCAACAGCAGTTTCACTGATTCTGATATTGCCAAAGGAAAACCTGCAGCCTGGTGAAATCATAAACCACACTTTGGATGGGTTCTGGAAGTCAAGCTCAACAAACCTCTGCACAGAGATGGGCTAAACCCTGGTTAAATGCTGAGCAGGTAGGAGGATTTCAAACTTTGTGCCATTGTGCTGGCACTCACAAACCCTGCCATCAGATAAGGGTGAGGTGATAAGGCGAGCTCAGCACTGATAACCCACACAGGTAACAGATCATTTCCCAAGCTCCCTGACTAAAACAGATGGCTGGAGTGACCTTGTGCCAATAAATCTAATAATCCATTATTTCAACTTTTATATCGTGCATTGGAGTTCTTTAAAGTAGAGCAGTCTCCACTCCTAAAGAATTCAAACTATGAATAAAAGTATTTCAAAGCACATCTGAAAATGGGGCAATGTTACACACAGGTACCTCATGAGGTGCAAGTTTATCTGAAGTTACACCAAACCAGTCAATGCTGTCACCCCACTGTACACAAATGGCCACAACTTTAAAAAAGCAAATCACAGCTTTCTCAAGGTAAAGGCATTTGCCATTTTAAACTCTAAGTAAGACTGAGATGCTCCAAATTTGTGCCCAACACAAATGAACAAGGCAGGAAATTCCAGCAATAGCCCTCAATCATGTCACACCTTTTTCAGGCAAAGGCAGCTGAGTAAGTAGTTCACAGGCAAGAGGCTTTTAGTCAGACAAGGCTGTGCCCTGGGAGCTCAGCTCCGTGGTGTCGGTGTGATTTATCACAGTCCCACCAGCAATTTGTGATGTGATTTTCAAATCTTGCAGATAAGCACAGCCCAGGTTAAGGGGCTGCCATCACCTTGTGGAACAGCCACCGACCGTCAGGGTATTTTGTATCTGGAATTGATACTTGTGCTGTGGACAGGACATCCCTGACACCTTTACAGTATCACATCACCAGCCAGGCTTTCTGCTCAAATACACAGTTACAAGATGAGCCTCTCTAACGCTTCCATCCCCACATACTGCAATCATTCCCTCATCAGAAGAATTTCCACATCCCTGCAGCCATTCTTGCAACTAAAAGGATTAAAAAAGTAAGTTTTCCATGTGATTTGAGTCACTGACTCCTCACTAACTTTTAAAACTAGTTTTATACAAAAGATCCAAAGTACTTGGTTAGTAAAGTGTAGAAAAAAGTCTGTTTAAATACCTTTTAAAATGCAGCATTTTAATCTCGCTGGAAAATATCACACCCACAGCATTTCTTATATTCAAGAGCCTTCTTTAAGATCTACTTAGTAAAAAGTATTAAAGTACCAATACAGCTTTGGAGCCATCTTACAGAAGGAAAAGGAGAAGCCAAGAACCGAGTCTAAATTTATTTTTTTTCAGTAGCTAATTTAACAACACAAAACAGTTTAAGCTACAAACTCCAGACAAAGGGAGAGACTGTAGAAATATTAATTGGAAAAGGCTAAACAGAGAAAGAGACAGCAGAGTATTCCCACAGATTATGACTTCTCTAAGTATTTCTGTCAAGAGAAGATGTTCTTCTGTTCAGTGTATTTTTATCCCAAGGCAAATGAAAAAGCAGCTGGTAGTGCCAGTTATGCTGCTCGCAGGGCTGGGGAGGAGGGGGACACACCACAAACACACCCTCAGCCTTTGCCGTGACAACACCCAAATTCAGAGAGCAGGAGCACCTCTTGTGGGGCAGGGGGATCAGCAGCAGCATTTTATCTCTCCTCATTAAGCAGCAGTTAAATTGAGGGTGTGTCAGTACATGGTTACTGCCCCCTCTGCCCAAGAGGAAAGGGGATTTCAACACCACAGGAGCAGCAGCTCCAGATTTACACTTTTCCATCTGATTTCTGTGGCAGGTAGGGTCAGGTCACATCCCCAAGTACTGCTTTGGCAAAAGCCACAAACGAGGACAGGATTTTACAGCAATTGTGCTAAAAGAAAAATTCAGATTGACAACACAGCAGCCCTTTTCACTCCCATCTCTGAAATGTTGGTCATGAAAGGATTAAGCCTAACCCCCTCCCTTTCACCACACAAAAAACTGAAGCCCATTTCATGCTTCCTAACCATGCCCAATCTTACATTTCCCTCACAGTTAAAATGAACATTGCCATTACACAAGTGAACATAAGCAATGAATGAAAAGTTCCAGCAGGGACAAAAACCACTGGTGGCATAGGAAAGCAGGCAGCTGATAATTCCCTTTTTAAACACCCAGAAATAATTAAACACTCTAAACCTCATTTCAAACTGATCACTACAACTGGCAATACAATCAATTTTATTTATTTATTCATCTTTAAAGAATGAAGGTGTCTGGCTGCTTCTAACAGTAAATATTTTCCTGGTTATATTAAGATCTAATACAAGATTCCATAACTGAATTAGATCATTATTTATAATTATAACTTGATATTATACACATTCTCTTGTACTTTGTTACAGGTGTTTAACTGATATGGGAACAGGAATATCACAAAAAAAACCCAAAAAAACCAAAACCAGCAAGCCCAAACAAAGAGAGAAAATGATATTCAGCAATATTTAAGATTCTTTGGGCTCTATGCTGTGCTAATACACTATTGCTAATTGCTACTCATCACATTTCTGTCAGAGGGAAAACTGTTTAAAAACAATCCATGTCATAAAAAGCCCGAACATGGAAGGGCTGTCACTTCACCCTCTGGCAGAAGCCAGGATAACCAGGCAGCCACGAAAGGGAGTCAGGGAATTATTGCAATTCCTCACACACAACTGCATGTATTAATAGCAAATAAATAAATAAGAACAAGCCATGGCTTTCTAGAACAATTTAATTAACACTACACAGAAAGTCAGCCCAACTATGGAATCTTTTCAACTACAAACAGGTGATCAGAGAGCTCTAAACTTGGCACTAACACAAGGACTGAGACTCCTAAATCTCTGCAGCATTTTTTTTTTTATCCCAAGAGGAACCTTTTAAAACATTCCCAGAGTTAGGCAGCAATTCAGTAAACCTTGAAACCACTGCAACCTATCTAATGTACTCATCAAGGCATTTTAACTGCTCCAAGAATTAAAGCCAGCATTACACAGAGCAACAACAAATGATGTGTAACTGTAAAGTAAAAACAAAACATGAATAATGCCCAGGAAAGTGACAGCAATTCACCACTGCAAGAACTTCACTCTGGATCTTAATGTGCTACTCAAAGAAATGCTTATGCTAAGAAAGGAAACATCATTACTTGTCCTCATTATGTTTATTAAACTACATGAACATGTAACACCAGACACTAAGCTGTGCCATTCTTAAAATACACACCTGTCTGCAACTTGCCACAAAATCTGGTGCCCTCCCCTGCTTCCACCACTGCAAAGTGCTTGGATTACTTTATTTGCTTATTATTGAAGAATCCCAGAATGGTTTGGGTTGGAAAGGACCTTAAAGCTCATCCATCCTGCCATGGGCAGGGACACCTTCCATGATCCCAGCTCCAAGCCCCATCCAGCCTGGCCCTGGGCACTGCCAGGGATCCAGGGGCAGCCCCAGCTGCTCTGGGCACCCTGTGCCAGGGCCTGCCCACCCTCCCAGGGAAGGATTTCTTCCTAATAAATGAAAATTATCTTTTCCAAAGATGCATTTGTGTGTGTTTGCACCACGCTTGTGTTCCAGGCCACTCGGTTTGCACAGAGGCTGAATCACACCCCCAGCTCCTGTCAGGGCTGACAGGAAGGTGCCTGGCAGTTGGAAGAATTTCAGGAATCAGGACAAGTCAACATCCCAGCAGCCCAGCTGCAAATAGAGCCAGCATTCATTTTAAACGACAAATAGTTACTGAAGACAAATATTTGTCCAAACACCAAAACATCTGCAGTTGGCCAGTGTATCTCTCATGGGAATCCATTAATAATGCCACTTTTTTAGTCACCATAAAGGTAACAAAGAGTTAAGGTGTCAGGATTAAACACAGCCAGAGACAAAATCATTTTAATTAAAGCTTATCTCATGACACATTAGAAATTCTGACTGTACTTCATGGTGTAAGCCCCTGCAATTCCCCACAAATGCAGCCCTGGCTGAACTGGGCTCCTAAAAAAACAGAACAAATAAAAAAAAAAGCAAAAAGGATTTTATACTGAGTAAAGGATTTTAAGGCCCTGATTTTATTTTAAACTTCAGTGTGGCACAGCTGTTTCTGATAAGCAGAGTACCTGACTGCTGCTCAGCACAGGCAACTGCAGGCAGATGGACTCCCAAGGTTTGCACTGATTATTAGAACTTCCAGAGTTTTCAGAGATTTACTTTCTAGTTGTTCATACACGTAAATTGAAGAGGAATTTTTTTCACCTAATGGGATCACTTCAGCAGCGCTTCAATTCTGACAGATTTCCAACAACTATCCCCAGAAGTTAATGCCAGGAAACTGCAGGATCAGAGCACACAAAGAATGAAAACCTGTATTAGCACCCACTGGAAGGTTCTCTGCAAACAGCAGCTCTGGAAAGAGTTCTGCACATCAAACCTGCTCCTGGTTTCTGGGTCATTTCCAGGGGGTTTGAATCATACATTCCTTTAAGGCACGTTCTTCCTTTCCCTCACTGCCTCGTAAGAGATTCATGAAAAAAACCCAACCCCGAAGAGCAAGGAGAGAAGCTCTGCCCAAACTGATAAAACAATGACAGAGGCTGCATCCATAGCAAACAAAGGGTGAAAACTTCAGAACTGCAGCCTTCCAAGTTCTTTGTGATAACAGGAAGCAAAATGTTTTATTGTAGAAGTAAACAACATCCTGACTTCACATTACCTACCCAGGAGCAAGGAAATGAGAAAAGCCTTCCTCACCGAGGGGACAGACTTTAACAACTGCTTTATTTAAAGCCCAACCCCGGACAAGGGAACCTCCTCAGCAAGTAACCAAGGCAGGGGAAACCTGGAAATCGCTACTCAGCCTTTGCCATGGGGGTGCTGAGCCTTTTTCGATAAAAAGCACAGAATTAAAAGGGAGCTTTGGCTGGTGGGGGACCCTGCAGGGGGGGTGGGGGGGGAGGGGCAGCACCCCGGAGCAAGTTTGTGTGGAAGGAAGGAAAGGGGACAGAGGGAGGCAGGAAAGGGGACGCAGGGGGAACATCACCCCCCCGCCTTCCCCATCCCCCCGACCCCTTCCCTTTCTCCTGCCGCCTCCTCCCCCAGCCCTTTCTCCCTGCTTCGCCGCTCATCTCCCTGCTCTGCCTCCTCCTCTCCGTCCCCGCGGCCGTCCCCGGTGTCGCCGCGGCGGTGGCGGCGGGGGGCGGCCCGGCGCACTCACCTCGCCCTCTCCTCCCCTCAGCTGTTTACCACTCCGGGCTCCTCCGGCCCACAGGGCGCCGCCATCTTGGCCCTGCCTCCCCCTCCCATCACAGCGCTTCGCCCCTCGGATCCCTCCGCCGCACAACCTAGTCCCGCCTCACCGCCTCGCTCTCCGCTGGCTGCCCGGCTTCTCTCCCGCTCCCTCCCCGCTCCGCTCGCCGCCCCCGCCTCACGGGACGCTCCCTCCGCGGGGGATGAGCGGGGGGGCGAGCCCGAGGCCGCCGCGCCCCCGCGGAGTCCCGCGGCGGAGGGATCTCGGCGGGGTCAGCGCTGCGGCGGGCGGAGGTCGCGTGATGCGGGGGGCGGGGCCGCGCGCGGGCGGTAAACAAGGCCCGGCCCTGAGGGGACGCGGCGGGCGGAACGGGGCTTGGGTTTTTTTTTTTGTTTTTCCCGGTTTTTACCTGGAGATCTCCGCAAAGTGCGGGGATGTGCTGAAAGGGAATTAAAAACAGCGCCTGGGAAGCGCCGTTCTGTGCGGAGCGGTGCTGGCGGGACGCGGCTCTGGTGGCTCGCGGGCAGCACCCCCGGGCACGCGCCCCAAATCTCATTGATTTTAATTGACGAGCGTGCAAAGCTTGTTTCCTTCTCCTGTTTTTTGGATCCCTGGGGAATTATCGTCCAAGCCGTGCACAAGGATTGTGTCTTTGTTTTTGTTTTGTTTCCCCCCCCTAGAATGCAGCAACCGCAGGACACAAACACCCATCCTTGCAGATGAAGGTTAATCTTTGCCTGTGGAAAATGCGGGGTAGGGGAGAAGAAAGGAAATCACCCCGGGGAAGGATCTCCAGCCTGCGGCTTGGTGTGCCACGTGCAACAGGTTTTAAACTCAACATTTCGGTCCCCAGGCTGGTGGGATCTGTTTTTCCTCCTCTGAAGAGGAGCAGCTCTGCCAGGGACACTCCGAGGTGCTTGGTCTGGCTCTGGAGTCTCCAAAAATTGTCCCCAGAGCCCAGCAGGAACCACAGATATTAAATTTGCAAGGTGGAAATGAGGTGCAAGGGGAGATAAAAAAAGCAGATCAGAGCCCCCCATCTGAGAGGGGTGGGTTGATTTTTAACTTCTGCAGCGGTTTTTGCGTTTCCCAGCTCTGATCCCTGCAGGACTGAGATAGTTCCTGCCCGCTGCACCTGCAGTGGGTTGTCCTGCTTCACAATGAGATAAGAGTTGCTTGGAGCCAGCATATTTTTAATCTAGTCCTGCCTTGTGCCTGGCAATTAATATTTGTTATGGTCTGGACAGAGTGATGGTCGTTTTTTTTTCCCTTGATGTGCAGAAGACACGTTTGTTTAATCTGCCACAGAAGAGAGTGGAAATTAAGATGAGCTTCAGAAAAGAGCTGGAAGCAATTAGTTGTGTTATTTTACTGGGACTTAATTGCTGTAACAGTCAAATTGACAAAGAAAACATGGATGCTATAGCAGGGGTTTGCTGCTGGATTCGAAAGGAGAAACAACTGCACTAAAAGGGACATGTTATGTTGTAATTAGCCTGTTTATTATTACTGAGATGTACATTTAAAAATCTATTTACTTAGGGTGCACTGGAGCATGTGGCACGTAGAGCACTCCCAGCAGCACACAGAATTGAACTGTCCTTGTGTGCAAGCTGGGCTCTCTGCATCCCCCACGGCCCGTGTGGGTCAGGGCCAGGACAAGCCTCTGGGAGCCCAGATAAGCTCTCTGTGGCTCTCCCTTCTCTGCTGAGCCTGAACAAGAGAGAGCGGGGAAAATGATATCAACAGGAAGAACATAAAATAAGAATGACCACACGGGGTCAGCTCAAAGGTTCTGCCAGCTCCAAATGCACCTCCAGCTCTCTGGGTTTATAATTCAGCTTGTGTAAGTCAGCTTTTGGTGGTGCTTTCAGTGGAGAGGTGAGCAGAAGCCACAGACAGAAATCCAGGGAATGGTAGAACATAAGCCAAGCTGACTGCACTGCCATCCTGCTGCTTTTTGCTCCACAGGAATCCCTGAAATCAAATAAAAGGAGGAGGAGGAGAAAGCCCAGCAGTGTCCCCGTGTCCCTTGGGGCTTTGCAGTGTGGTGACCTCGGTGCTGAGTGCGAGTTTCTGTGCTGTGGGCTCAGGGATCACTGTCTGCACTTACATCTGGCCTGGTGAGCTCGTGCCTGCCTGGGGAGGCAGAAGAGCTGCTCCAGCTCTTCCTGGCACTGGAGATGGAGGCATCCTCCTTCTCCACAGTCCTCCTGGCAGCACCTCTGAAATCAGCTGCCTGGGAGGGTTTTACTGAACATAGAATCTTAGAGTGGCCTGGAGGGGACCTTAAAGATTTTGACATTGCTTTTCTAGGGATTTTTTATGTGGTTGACTTACTTGGACCGTCTCAAGTTCAAGAGGCACATTCTGCAGCCATTTGCACTTTGTATCAACATGAAGTCTGTGCTCAGGGGTGCTGGCAGAAGCCAGCTCCAATGTTTCATAAAATTACATCTCAGTCCTTTTCATTTGTAATTTTCCTGTTTTGTTTCGTTCCTGTAACTGTCTTCGTACCAAACCCTGAAGCTGCAATGTACATTTTGGGTTTCTGTTACAATGCTTGTTTTTGTAGCGGGAAATGTAATCCCTCCAATGCCTGTGTTTAAGAGGATGCAAATCAGCTCCCAAGCACAATGCCTTGGGAACGTTTCTTTCATGCAAAACTCGCCTAGATAAATATGGAGGGGAGGAGGGAGCGGGAAAAAGGGATTGTTCGCTTCTATAAACAACAAGAATTAATTATGCTCAGTATTATGACAGATGGGTTAAGATCAAAATCTGAATCTTTCTCAACGCGGGTGAAATCCACGCTCCTATCTCCGAGTTGCATCAGTGCCATTGCACAGCCCGGCCGGTGCCATGGGGCAATGCCAGGGCTGGCACCCCTGCCTGTGCTGCCACAGCCTTGGGGACAGCAGGCCCTGCCGTGGCTGCTGCAGAATCCCTCAGCTCTCAGCCCCGGGTGTCCCTGGATCTGCTCAGTCAGGGAAGCCCCAGCCTCCTGCTGAGCCCAAAGAACAAAGGTTGTTCCTTCCTGGTGTTCCCCACCCTGGGCTGCAGCAGGAAAAGGGACCCAGCAGGGCCACACAGCCGTAGGAAGCAGTGAAGTGCGTTTGGAAGCTTGCAGGGAGCAGGAAACTCCATCTCCAGAGGAGTTTTCCTGCTGGTGGCAGTCCAGCACTCAGCACACAACAGCTGCTGTACACTTCTGTACCTCTGGAAGGATGGATTCCTTGGAAGGCATCTCTGCACTCTCGGTTCCACATGCACAGAGAGCTGTGAGCACAGGAGGGGACATCTGAAGGGACACACAGCCCATGCCACTGTGCACCTGCACGGCCAGGAGGGCTGGGATAACTACAGAATAGGTGGAATCAAGGGATTACTCCCATTCTCTCTCTCCCAAGTATTTGGGGATTTCAGTTCTCCTTGTTTGTCTCCAAATAAGAGTGATGGCCAAGGATTCTAAAAGAAAAATCTGTTCTCCAGCTCCCTGCTGTGCTGGAGACAACTTGGGGACAGTCACTCTGCCCCTGCTCCATCCTCCCTCCTTCCACTGGGCCATTACTTTGACACTCAATTATTTCACATTTGCAAACCCGTTCTCATGCCTTTTTTGAAAGCAAGCGATAGAAGTGCAAATTCTTATTATTGCTCTTGAAGAGCTTTTTGCAAAGCTGTTGTTAATGAGCTTGCTTAATGAGCTTTCTTAAATCTATATTTATACCCTGTATACAGCTGTATATAGATAGAGCAATGCCTGAAATATGTGTGGATTGCACACGCATATGCCTGGGAAAATGAAGGGTGATTAACACGCATCTTCTTTGGTTATACCATGCAAGTATTTATTCGTTTTTCCTTGGAAATTGGAGAGATAAAAGATCCGTTCTGGAATAAAATAATTCTGTGCACATGTGCTTGATGGTTTTGTTTATGAGCCCCAAGTATGTGAGTGTGTGTGTGTGTGAGACAGATGGTGTGTCTGTTTGTGAGAGATATGATGCGGGGATGAATGTCTGTAAAAATACAGGTTTCTTAAGGGCTTTTTATAATTATTTTTTTTGAAGGAAAAGACAAAATAACAAATGCCTGCTCAGTACATTATTTCCTGTGTCATGCTTTTTGTCGATATGACAGAGGAGTATTCCTGCAGAAGGCAAAGCTGCCCCCAAAAGTGAAGGGTGCTGCCCCCAGGGCTTCGAGCTGGGCATCGTGAATTCTCTTCAAGTTGTCAAAGTCCTGGGAAGTTTTGATAAGCAAATACTTTCTGGGCTCTGCCTCTTATTGGCTGTTTCTTCACCGCCAGATTTTGACACAAATAATCTGATTGAAAAATCAGGGAGGGGAACAGGGGAAAAAAAAAAACAGAGAGAAAAAAGGAGAAGTATCTATTTCAACTGACTGCGACCAAGTGAAAAAGTGGAAGAGGAGTCCCGAGAGAGGACGACGTCTCGCTTGTCTGGGGAGATTTCAAGGCAAATCCAGTAAAGCAAAGTCCCTCAAACAGGTGATTGATTTATTCTTTTAAACACTTTTAATTGCATTGGTTTTCTCATTTTTCTGATCTGTTTTTTTTTAAGCTTTTTTCCTCCTTCTTCTTCTTCTTCTTCTTCACTTATGTCTGCAAATATGTAATAGATTCCATTGCCTAAGCCACTTGTCCTGAGGGCTCCTTTGTGGTAAGAGTTCACCTGACTCATTTGAATTGAACCTTTTGAAATTATATGCCATGTGCTTCACTTTTACACATGAAAATTTAATAGAACAAAATATAAGAGGTGTGACAATGGTCTCAGGTACCTGTGTCCCAGCCAGCTCCATCAGCAGGACCTCTGGAGTTTTTTACTTTGCCATTGAGGAGAGGGCAAACTGTGTTTTTCCTTTTAATTAATTGCTCTTTTATAGGGCCAGACCTTAACACTCAGAGAGCAGCACACCTCTGCTGCCATCACCTGTGCCAGTTTTTGTAGATGACAATTCCTCTCCCATTCAGGATTTTTGCTTTGAATTCATCTTTTATTATTTTTCCATCCTTTTTGAATATAGGCTGATTAATCTAACAATTTTTTAGCATATGAAATTAGCTATTTATAGGCGCTTCTCATATCACAAGATTGATTCAATACATTAATGGTTTGCAAGTTCACACTGAAATTGCATCTGTACATTGAGGAGATCTGGAATTTGGGAGCTTGCACTGTATAATTCCATCCATGGAACCCCAAGGCAAAGTTTCCTAAAACCAGTGGCATTCCCAACATCACAGGGATCTATGTGAGCTTTCCAGAGAACAAGTGCTGCAGTTACAGTCTAAATATGTTTTTTTCAGGGTGTTGCAGCTATACCAGCATTTCTGTTCAACTTCTTTGACAAAATTTCCACCATAATTTGCTGTCCCTGCCATAATGTCCATTTATCCAGTCTTACCACAAGAATTAAAAATGTCCTGTTCATTTTTCCAGTAAAAAAAAGGTGTTTAAATTACTTGCCCAAAGTACATTTGACTGGACAAGGGTGGACTAGTAAAAAAATGATTAATTTTGTTGTAAAGAGCTGAAATTCTTTCAAATGTGACTTTATATTTAAAAAAATCATAAAACTTCTTATTCTACTTTATTTTATCTTATTTTATTTTATTTTGGTTCTTAAACCACAGACGCATCATGTTCTACTTTGCACTTTTTTTCTTCTAAAATGTAATCTTTTGAAAGAAGATCTATTCTGTATTTTTGGAAGCTTAACTTTTTCCAGAAAAATGAAAAAGAAGAAAAAAGCATGAAAACAGCAATATTAATATATATATATAAAAATATAATTATATTTATAAAATATATATACTTATATATAAATATAAATAATATAAATTAAACAATGGAAAGAAAAAAGTGTTTTTTAGTCTAAAACTTTGTATGCTCATCAGCCTTTCTGAAAGTGTTTAAGAGTCTAAAAGTGTTTTTAGAAAAAAGAAAGTGTTTAAGAAAAAAGTGTTTTTTAGTCTAAAACTTTGTATGCTCATCAGCCTTTCTGAGGATGTACTGCTAGTGAGTACTAGCCTTGTAATGCCAGTTAAAATGTAAAGTTTCATTGAGTGTAGCAGGAAAAAGCCTTTAGTCTCTACAATTAACCTTGGAAATCTGAACACATAATGACTTGAATTTAGAGGAAAATGCAAGTCAGGCTTAGAATGGAGCTTTCACTGCAAATTTGGTTCAGCATGGCACAATCCTGCAAACCCTGTCCCCACCAAAGGCTTCATAACCTGATTCACTGCGAGTGTGAATTTCCTCTAAATTACATCAAGGACCAGTCCTGTGGGTTTGGGAGCTCAGAGCTGCTGTGCAGTGAAGTGAGAGCTTCATGAGGAGCACAGGATGCAGTAAAATCAGGATCCTGGAGGCAGAAGCCACCCTAAACTAAAAACCAAGCCCATTTGCAGTGTTTCAGTGTCCCATTAGAGTTTTACCTGGGATACTCTGCAGAATCATCCAAAAACTTTGCTGAGCATGAAGGGACTTTGAGTTTGAACATGCAAGTGCTGGATCTGCGTTCAGATCTGACTGGGGAATTTATAACTGGTGAAAGAAACCCTTCTAAGGGGCTTCAGGTGAGGTGCCTAACAACTTTGCTGAGGATGAAGGAACTTTGAGTTTGAACATGCAAATGCTGGATCTGCGTTCAGATCTGACTGGAATTTATAACTGGTGAAAGAAACCCTTCTAAGGGGCTTCAGGTGAGGTGCCTAAAATAGTGAAGCTGCTTTTTTCCTCTTGGCTCCTGCTGTCTTTTCCTCAAGGCACATTAGAACATTATTATACAGCTGCATGAATGGCAGGGCTAATAAGAATGTCAATTCTAGCCACCTACTGGGTTTGTGTCCTATATTGAATTAATAAAAATGCCAGAACACTTCCATTTTGGATGGGCACTCCTGCCCAAGCAATAAATTCCCTTGTGCACTTACCAGTCCAGGTAGAAACAGCTGCCACAGAGGCTGAAATGAACAAAAAAAAGAGAAAGTTTAATTTTCAGCAAAAGATTGAGGCTAAATTCTGTGAGAAGCTTCAATAACTCTGAAACGTAGCAGGGTGCAGGGTCCATTGTCCACAGCACTGCTTTTCCTGGGAAATACTGTGAGCCATTAGGAGCAGCTGATCTCTTGCTACAGATAATCTGGACTTTCAAGGAAAAACAGTCCTTTTTCCTCCCACAATCTCTGCTTGTAGCTTTCCTCTAGCCTGGTTGTGTGAATCACAAAGCCAGTCCAGTGCAGTTGTTAATTAACTCTGCTTTGGGCTCCCAGTTCCTTTTTTTTTCTGTAAAATGGGGTGGGGGAAGGTGACTTCCTTTTGCAACGTTCAGTCCATTGAGGATGGTTGTGCTCAGTCGTTATCAGCACTCAGGGTACTGGAGCAAATTTGACTTTTACAGAGGCTGGGACAAACACATCCAGAAAGATTCTCTTTATTCATGGACATCTGCTTTCAGGCACCACTGGAAAAGAGGGGCTGTGCTTGGTGCTGGCTGTACTTGGCATATGGGCACTGCCATAAAACTTGGCTGGATTGCTCAAACCACCCATCTCCAGTCCTGTGATTTACCTGGCTGAGCTGCCCACAGGATTCTCCAGGATTCTCCAGCCTGAGGGCAGGGAGAGTGGCTGTTCCAGCAGCTGGATGCAGCCTCTCACCTGCAGTCACCCACTGCCACAGCCTCCTCCTCCTCCACCGTGGAGGAAGCCCAGGGGAACCAGGAGCTGGTTAATTCAGGCAGAGGAATCTGATGTGTGAATTTCCTGGTGTGAATACCCCTCATTGTGGACACAGTGCTGCCCCACCACGTGGGAAAACCCCTGTGACAGGAGTGGAAATTCCAGGTTTGAAGGGTTTGAGGCAGCACCTTAGCTTGGGGCA
Organism: Passer montanus; assembly: GCF_014805655.1. NCBI lineage: Eukaryota > Metazoa > Chordata > Aves > Passeriformes > Passeridae > Passer > Passer montanus. The sequence goes on from NW_024369151.1 coordinate 7,306,104, forward strand.
GGTGTACAGTGCAGGGTTGGGTCAGTGCACAGGTGGGAGTGACCAAGAGCTCAGCAGTGCTGCTGGAATGGGCTGAGCAGAGCTGCTGAAGGGTTCTAACCCACTGCAGAGCTGCCCTGTGTTTGAGTGCAGCTATTTCTGTGCCTGCAGCTTTTCACTGGGCAGGGACTCTTTACAGATCTTTGAATAAACCTCATTAGAGGGTTCCAGGAGAGCAAAAAGCAGCCGTGTGTGCTTCAGTGCCCCTTCCCTCAAGGGCCTGCTTATGGTCCATCCTCAGTGCTGTTCTGTCCTTTCTCTAAAATTAAATTAAAAGTCTGCTCATGGCCTCAGCTTTCTATTATTCATCTCAAGCTGCACGTAAATTTCTTGGAAAAAGATGAAGAAAAACAGGTGAGTCATTTCAGAAGAAAAAATTGTCAGAACCAACAAGAGTTATCCCTGAAATCATAGATGGAACAGTGGGAATCCTGGACCAGATTTACAGAAACAGCAGCATATCCAAAGGCAGCTGGGCTGGGGGCACCCTGGCAATCCCCCTGTCCCCAGCAGACCTGGCTCTGGGAATCCCACAGCTTTGGGCACCACTGTAAATGTGGCCCTCAGGCCTTTAAACAAAACACCACTGGGCTCTGTGATTATATTTAGCATGAAGGGGCAGTACAGGCACTTCTGAACTCTGGGGAACAGACCTTTCCATCCCTGCCTGTTTGGGATTTCAGGACTGCTCTGTCCTTGGACAGACATTTCATATCATTCCTGCTTAACAGGTGCAAACTTTATGGATTTGGGGGGGTTTTCTTTAGTAAATAGGTAAGTTCCACTGGACTGCTCTCAGGAAGGAACAAAACTTAAAAACAGTTTCCAGTCAACAGAGAACCAGGACTTAAATGCTGACTTTTCAAATGAAATATAGCAAGATTTGTTTTTAGTACCTCTATCCCAAACAATTACAAGGGAAAATGCAAATACACATGCAAATAAAGCACCAGCTGATATTAGTGCACACAACATTCTCCCTGTTGCCACCCTGCCTCCATCAGAGCAGTTACCAGCCCCAGGGAGTGGGCACAGGGTGGGCTGGGTTCTGGGTAGCAGAGATAACACATGCATTGCAAGAGAATTTGGTATGATTAAATTTCAGCATTTTATGTTTGTCCCTAACCCGCCTTTTCAACGGTCTGTAATATTTGAGCTGGGTCCAAAAGGTGACTTCTCACCCAGCCCTCCTGCTCTGCCTCTGCTCTCTTGTTTGTCAGACAGAACTCCAACCACTCAAGCAAGAGGGAAACCCTCCACACATCATTCTGCAGGGATCTCCCTGTCTCTCTCCTATTATTGGTGTTGTTTCTATCATTATTGTTTATATAATAATTTCACAGTAGAGCCCAGGTCATGGTTTGGGACTGGGCCCTTCCAGGTGCAGCACAAACACTCAGACTTTCTCCAGGGGGGATCTCTAACCCATGGTTCCCTCTGTGTTCTGCCAGAGAGGAGAAGATCAGAAATGCAGCCTGTCCTGTAGTCAGAGCAGGACTGCAAGAGACAGGTTCTGGCTTCCAACGTGTCTGCCAGACAGTTTTGGTCTGTCACTCAGATCTCAGGTTAAGCCTGTCCCTGTTTCTTTTTCTGTAATCCTTTGCCTCAGCCTGGGGTGGGTTGTGAAGTGTGATTTTTACAGAGTGCACTTAATCTGAAACAAGTGGGAATTTACTCCTCAAGCCACAGAGGTTTACGTGGTGTTTCTTTGTGTTTCATCCCAGAAGGTGAATGGAAGATGCCACGTTCCTTTCTGGTGAAGAGCAAAAAGGCTCACACCTATCACCAGCACCGCTGTGTGGAAGATGACCTGCCAGTTCTCACGTGGGCTCCAGTCACCTCTGCCTTCACTGGTGAGTCAATCCATCCCCTGGCCTTGTAGGAACAGACCACGGTCAATCAATCATTCAGTAGGCAGCTAAGGGAGCAGGATGAGTGACCTAAAGGGCATCCAAGGGCTTCCACACAGGGATGTCAGTGTAAGGGCAAGCTGATCCCTTACTGTGTGTCCTTTCTCTGCACCAAATCCACTCTGATCCTCCCTTTGTTTGCTGCTGGGTTGCTGGGGAGATTTGAGCTATAAGATGCTGTGTGGAGTTGGTCACATTTGGGAAAAATGACCAACTTCAGGCCACTTATAGCTGGGAAAAGAGCTTGCAGTGGGTTGTCAGTGTTCTACAAACTCACAACTCTGCCACCTCCATCTCTGGCTCACTGCCCACATTCCCTCTGGACTGCATCTTCTCTACTTCAGGGTTTTACCATCACCACCCAGCACAGCTCTGCCATCCCTGCTGTCCTCCCTCTGCTCCTGCTCTCCTACAGCCATCCAAGCAGTGGCAGGGCCAGGGTAATTATCTTCTCCCTTCAGGCACCATTCAAATTTTCTTTATTCAAATTTGAGATCAGTTTACCCTTTGTTCTAGAAAATGAGAGTCTAGCCCTGAGATAAGTTTGATAAAAAAGAAAGGAGGTAACATTTTCATTTCCATTCCTGCCATCATCCTTCAGCCATTTGTTGTGTCTCTGGTGCAGTGGCAGGTTTTGACAAGAGATAAATACTGTCCTTCAGCAGATCTATCCCATCTCCAGCAGAAAGGACACACATGTTGGACCTCTGTGATTTTGGATTTTTACTACAAAATTTAACGAGGGTGGGTTGGTGTCTTTAAGGGCTGGGACAAGCATGGAGAAATAAATGGGACTGTGGGCAGGAGGAGACGAGGCTCAGTCTGCTTCCCTATTGGGCTGTCCATAAATCCAAGTTAACAATACCCAGCTCTCTCAGGAGAGAGGTGGGGAGGTTAATAAGTTAGTGATTGTTAGTTACCCACACAAATGGAAATGGTTTTAAACAGGGAAATTTTTCTTACAGACATAATTCCAGGGTTGATTTTCTCTAACTGTATCAGGTATCAAGGATCCTATCAGCTCATCCTGCCCCCTCTGCCTTGCCTATCTCATCCTGCTTGGAATTTCCCTTCCTTAGCAATGGGCAGACCTTGAATGGTGATTGCATCACTCTGCACTTCCTCAAGGAATTGAGCATGGGCTGCTGTGTCCAGGCAGGGGTTCACACAAGAGTTCAAAACTCACCTAAACAGACTCTTCTTGTAGCAGGAAGAGTGACACAGCTGTGACCTAAGTGTGACACTGCTCTTTACAGCCACAGGAGACAGGACACCAGAGGACATCAAGAAACAGGACCTGGGATGTGTGGTTCCAAAACAAGAAAAGGACCCACCTGAACTGAAAGAAGAGAGTGTCCCTGTCCAGTACCTGAGCAGGATGCTGCCAGGCCCTTCAGCTCAAGGTTGGCTACCCAAAACCCCAATTGCAAAAGAGATCAGGGCTGAGCTGGTTATGGAGCCCTTAAAACTGGGCCCAGATTTTCAGTAAATGAGAATTCTTATTTTGACATCAGTGGCCACACTTGCCACAGGCAGAGCTCATCAGGAACAGTTTGTATTTCCCTTTACAGTTCTGGTCTACACCAGAAAGACTGAAGGATTTTGCTGTTATTCCCAATGAATTAACCTCCCCACATTAATGCAGCTCTGTGCTATGTGGGTCGAGGCAGGTACCCACAGGATCCTTGTTCAAACATCTCATCAAGGAGGGCTAGCAGGGGGCTTCATATTCCCTTAGCCATAAAATTTCCATGGCATTCTTTGCCATAAAATTTCCTCAGATTGAAATCAAAGTCACGATGGGAACTTTACCTGGGGAAACAGGATTTGAATCAAGGAGAATTTACTAACTGCAACTCCCGAGGTCAGGCAAGATGGGGAACTTTTTAACAATGGCAATGATGGGGAACTTTTTAACAATGGCAATGATGGGGAACTTTTTAACAATGGCAACTCACCTCTCCCTCTCCTTTACAAACTCAGAGATGGCCATGCCAGGGCTGCAGATCAAGGACTGCACTAACACAGCAAGCACCCCAACCTTCTACAAAGCTGGCTTTTCCTGGGATGCTTTCCACATGCCATACAGCTACCAGCAGATGTCTTCCAGCATGCAGTCAGCCCTGCTGGAGCACCCTGTGAGCCTGTATGGGAGCCACCTCCTGCCCAGCACCGAGCCCCCCCTGGATTACAGCCTGCATTATTCCTCAGACATGGAGACCTTCCACTGCGTGAAGTGCAACAAGGTGTGTGTTGGATGGGAGCCTCTGGGATGGGGAGGGCCTGGAGGGATTTTTATGGCACACATGAAGCATGAAACCCATTCTTCAGTCAGGCACACCAAAGTGTGTGGCTCAGAGCAGGGCCTGCAGTCAGGAGAACAGGGCAGTGGGAATGCTGCAGTCCACATGAGCTCTCACAGAGGGGAGAATTGAATAAAGAGAAGGAATTGAAAACAGAGATGGAGATACAGCCACCTCACGTCAGAGAAATCACAGGGATTTTGTTTTGCAGGTGTTCTCCACTCCCCATGGACTGGAGGTCCATGTCCGAAGGTCTCACAGCGGGACCCGTCCCTTTGCTTGTGAAGTGTGTGGCAAAACCTTTGGGCACGCTGTGAGCCTGGAGCAGCACACCAACATCCACTCCCAGGTGGGTGGCATGGTTCCAGAGAAGCAGCTCTGGACCTCAGCTCTTGCTTAACCCATTACAGAGGAAGTGACACTTCCTAGGTTACAAATGTGATGCCTTTCCTGTGGCACGCAGTGACAAGGACAGGAGCTCTGAAAACCGCAGGTCATAGCTCTTGGTCTCAGTCTGCCCTTCAGAATTCCTTGGAAGGGAAGGGAGGATCATTGCTACTCGCTCTTCTGGGCCTCACCTCCTGCTAAAGGGTGCAGGAGCTGGGATCACAAGATGTGATCCATTTCCATAATGAAGCCTCCCTGCATTCCCTCTGTGCTGCACCCAGCGTTATCAGTCCACGAGCCAAGGAGATTTGCTTATCAAATCTACAATTCTCATCACTCTTCAAGCTCTGTCACATGTCTTGCAGCCTCAGACATCCCATGATTTTCCTTCCCCAACAGGAAAGAAGCTTTGAGTGCAAGATGTGTGGGAAGACATTCAAACGTTCCTCCACCCTCTCCACTCACCTGCTGATCCACTCGGACACGCGGCCCTACCCCTGCCAGTACTGCGGGAAGCGCTTCCACCAGAAGTCAGACATGAAGAAGCACACGTACATCCACACAGGTGAGAGACCAAATATTCCACGAGAAAACCAAAATTAGAGCCCGTCATGCTGATGTACACACACAGTCCCCAAGCACAGAGGTGTTACACTGGGGATAAGTGTCCAGAGGCACTGCAAAGTCATTATTCCATGTGGGTGAGACAGCAGGAGGAGGAAGCACATCTGCCTGGCAAGGAGGTGGTTATTGGCCAGCCTGTGGTGCATGTGGGGTTCTACCCAGACCTGGATGCAGGGAATGGGTCACTCAGCTGGAGGGGACTGTCCCTGGTTCTTCCCACCCTCTGGATTGGGTCACAATGCAGACACATCACCAGCAGAGCTGGGCTGGCAGCACCCTCTGCTAAAATGCATTTCTATCTCTCTTCCTTCATCTGTTAAAGTGTTTTTTATTTTTTACCATTTTCTGTTCCCTGCAGGGGAGAAGCCCCACAAATGCCAGGTGTGTGGCAAAGCCTTCAGCCAGAGCTCCAACCTGATCACCCACAGCCGCAAACACACGGGCTTCAAACCCTTCAGCTGCGAGCTCTGTGCCAAGGGCTTCCAGCGCAAGGTGGATCTGCGCAGGCACCGGGAGACCCAGCACAGCCTCAAGTGAGGGCTTTTCCTCCAAGATTGTCCCCAGCACCTCCACCCAGCTCATCAAGCTCCCGTGGTGTCCTGTGTTCCCCTGGGGACTGGCCACGTTGTGGTTAGCTTTGGTGTTTGGCACCACAGGGCCTTGCACATCCCAAAGGAACCTGTGGGAGCTTTCACTTTTTGATTGCAACAGGTACCAGCCCAGATCTGACAGCACCTGCTCAAGTGTAAATCCAGAGGAATTCCTCCAAGGTCACTGTTACTCTGGCTTTACACCAGGAGCAGAATCCAGTTCTTCAGGCTGCCCAGCGGGGAGGAGGGGACTCCTGGGCTGGTGGCAGCAACAATCTGTACAAAGCTGGTGCTGTAACCGTGCTCTGCTCTGATGCTTGGGAAGATAAGCCCAGGGCATGCAAATAGATTGCATTCAGTCAGCTGTGTTCAACCTGGACAGGCCCTCTGCAGAGACTTGCCCAGGCCATAAATTCTGCCAACAGACACCTTAAAGTCATTTCTTTCAGCAGAGCATTTACTGTGATCAAATGACAAGTTAACTGTGCTGTATTTTTAGCTTGGAGTGGGAGGAAAATACTGAAGAAACAGCTCCTATCCCTAGCAGATAACAGGGGTCTCTAAATACATTCCTCAGACACACCATGCTGCAGAAATCCCAAGCAGGCTCCAGGAAGAACCACAGCACCAGGCACAAGCTAATAATCCCCATGTCTTGGTGCCATGGGAGAGTCTGGCTGCTCTTGGAACTGGGGCTGGTATGTCCCACAGTATTTCCCTGCATGCTGGACATGCCAGCTTAGAGCTGTCCTGAGCAGCCCTGAGTCACTGCATGGGCAGCAGTGACCCTGGATATCAATGTCAAGGGCCAGATTTCTGCTTGCCAGGCACTCTCCTCAAGGAGGAAGTGACTGAGCCTGTGCATGTTGGCAGAGCATGCACGTACCTCACAAGTGTTATACAAAGAGAGCAGTGGTATTTCCTCCTTTTGCCAGGTCTAGGGGTTGAAGCAAACACTGAAGCAAGTAAAGAACCAGTTCCCCTCCAAGCTCTGCCAAATTCTCTCTCTATAACCTTTGGCAAGGCACTGCACTGGGCTTTTGTTTTTCCACCCCTCCTGGTGGCGTGGGGCCATTCACTCAGGTTTGTGGAGTCCCCTGAGTTCTTAACAGGAAGGACAAAGTATTATTATAACATTATTATAACACAGACAAGTGTTTTCAGTTAATTGGGGCATTGTAGCAGCACATGGCTCACTCCATAACTGCATCCCTGAACACATGGCCTTGGACAATGACACCAGTGGGAATTACCCTGGGAACAGGCTGTGGCCATTTCACTACAGAGGCTTATGAAGGAGTGCCCATCATGGGCAAAGAAAAAATGATCCAAGTGGAAAATTCATGTATTGCCAGGAGAGAATTGCCCTCAGTTCCACTGCTGTAAATCCCAAGTTATTCTCCTAAGACCTAAAATGTTCTTGTCCCTTTTATGCTGTGCCTAAGCTGTAAGTCATTAATATGTACCAAACCAGAGTTTGTACTCCTGGCTTTACTTGTACACTGTAAATATGTATTTATACTTATTCTAATGTATATTTTTATTGCACTATACCAGACAGTGACATGTACAGGCCTGCTGGGATTTATCTGATAAATCTGTTCCTTGTTTGTAACTGGGCTAACACAGTGAATTTCATGTTCAAAACATACATTTAAAGAACAGCTCACACCTGACTCTGGGGACACAGGCACTGGGGATGGGGTGCAAGAGGAGGAGGGAAAGAGTCTAGGATTGCTCTTTATGGTTTGAGTGGGGATCAAGATGGGAATTCACATGCAAGAAAGGCTCCCATTAGAGAGACTTTCATGCTGGAGACAGATTGGTGCAGAGCCCCAGGGAGCCAGAGCCAGCTCTGCAGAGCAGGAGGGCACACCAGGTACAGGGAATGTGTGTCCAACAGACAGGGCCAAAGCCCCCCAAAAATCCCTGCTGTCCTTCCCTGAGCCATTCTGGGGAAGGTGCATAACCTGTGGTGGAGCTGGTCCCCAGCCCCACACACACCTGTGAACACCCACACATGCACAAGCCTTGCTCAAGGTAAAGCCACTTCAGCTTATTAAAATTACTGCCCAAAATGCAAACTGTGTTTGTTATTCCCCTTGTCCTCCACTAATCTGCAAACAGAAATATTCAAAGAGGGTGTCAGCATCTGGACTGCTCAGGAGCAAAACCCTCCAGCCCCAAAGCACAGAACACACCAGCACAGACTTCCCTGGGGACAGCAGTGGGGTCTGACTCATGTAAATCTTCCCAGTTTTGGCCATTTGGAGTCAAGTGCTGGCACACATCAATTGGCAAGAGTGCCTGTGACCACTCATAAAACCAAACCAGACAGCTGGTTCTTCTGAACCTTGTGAAGAAGAGCTGCTGTATCCATTAGATTTTCATTCCTGTCCTTGATTTCCAAGGTACAGAGGAGCTGTAACCTTCAATGGACAGCTGAGATCTTCTCTCCTGTGTGCTCCTACAGCTTCTCCCTCCAAACACAGCACACATCACCCCAGCACTGTGCTATTTATTTCCCCAGGACTCCAGGGTGGGTTACTGAGCCCAGACATTCCTCAGGAGCAGCTACACCAGAGGAGGCAGTGCCAGGAGAGAGCTGGTGTTGTTAACACTTAGCCTGGTGCTTGTGAGGAGCCTGGGAGCCCATCCCAGGAGATCCAGGGACCACTTTGGCAGGATGGGCAGCGAGGGGAGGAGCACACTGGGATGGCTGCAGGCAGTGTGCTGCTGCAGAGCTCAGGAGAGCACAGCTGTGGCCAGGGCAGCGCAGGGGATCCAGGCTGACCCACAGGCAGTGTGTCAGAGACACAGCCTGTGCAGGGGAACAATGGCAAAGGCACCAGCAAGCCAGACAGGAGGTGACAAAAGGGACAGGGAATTAACTTGCAGTGTTTTCCACTAAGACACTACAGTTTCTTCCTCTTTAGTAATGAGTTGCCAGTTTAAGATCACCTAATGCCCAAGCCCTGGCATTGCTTGAGGCCTATGGATGCCAGCAGCCTGAAGGAAAAACATGGCAGAGCCCCACTGCCCCCTCTTCCCTCCCAACACAGCACCAGCCGTGGGCAGATCTGCTACAAGGAGCAGGCAAAAGGCTGCCCTGATCCTTGGAGCTGCTGAATCCACACCACGGGCACCCAAGGGTGCTCAGCAGCCATCAGGACCAGGCCATGGCTGTCACCAACTCCAAACACACCTGGCCTTGCTCTCAAACATGCAAATCTTTCTCAGTTGTGATCACTCTGGTACAGCCCCTTTCTCATCACCTCCCCTTGCATCACAAACATTCTGGTCAGTCAGTCAAGGAAACAGATAGCAAAAAGCAAAATCTCAACTAATCTCTGTGGCTGAAGAAAGAGCTGATTGTTTTTGCCTCTCCTTGAGCAGGCTCTGTATCCTACTTCCCCAGTCCCCCCCACACCTCCTTCCCTTTATTGCTAGGGAAAAATAAATCCTGGTCTCTGGGCTGTTTTGTTTAGCAAATGAGGGACATGCAAAGCACTAACCCCGGGCATTGTCAGGAGGAGAGAGGTGCCTCTGTGTCTTCCAGACAGCCTTGAGGCACTGAGAGCAGCAGCCCAGAAGAGCTGTGATTAAGGGTGGATTTCAATTTGGACACGGGATGAATCTGTCTTCCTAATGAGGGCAGAGCCAGGGGACACTGCAGGAAGCAGAGGGGTGTTCCCAGCCAGAACAGCATTAGGCTGGAACTTGTCTTCAGGTTATAATAACCTCACAGAGTGCAATCCTGGAGAAGGAGAAGGAAAGAACCTGAAGCTTTCTTGTGTTGGCAATAGTTAAGGAAGCACTAAACAGAACAGAGAGGAAGAACAGGGAAGAATTAGGCTCCAGTTTGCTGCAGGTTCTACTGGTTAAAGTTATTTGCTGAATCCGCTTCCTTCCTGCCTTAGACATCACAAGAAAGGGTTTTCAGTAAAAAAAAAAAGGTAAAAGCAGAGTCCCTTGTGTTCACAACACGTTGCTCCTCAGTCTCAGGTGATGGAGACACAGCAGCAGTTTAAATCCAGCCCATCAGCACAGCACACAAAAGGAAACTTGAAGGTGTGGGGCAATCTCCCAGAATAGCTGCATACACATTTTCTTGCACAGGGAAAACATTCCTGCCTGCAATTAAGGACCTAACATGGGTTTGGATATGGAGCTCATCCTGCAGTGCTGCTACAGAAGAATAAAAGATAAGTACATCACACACCATTTTTTTTAACATTTAATTTGCTCACAAAGTAGAGATTTCTCCCCCCATTTTGACCTGGAATAGCACATCCACTCAGAGAAGGCAACCCAGAACAGCCACACAAAAATTATTCAGGCATAGTGAATCTCTGTGCTGGATGAGAAGAGAACACAGATCTCTGCAGAATTCCTGGCCCACCATCTTAAAACTGACAGTCACCATGGACACACACTGATCTTAAGGCTTCAACTTTAAAGTGAGACTTAAGATCTTCCACACATTTCCTGCATGACCTTGGGCAAGACTTGAGTGCTGGATTTCTGGAGTTGTTCAGCACACTGTGAAGCTCTCAGAAGATCTTCACCCCATCTGTGAGAGGAGGATAATCATTCCCCCTCTCCCCTTCATTTCACTTGTTTATTTCAACGGTGAGATAGCCAGGAATGAGAGTGCTCCTCCTTATCTCCCACATCCAGCACCTCACACAATGGAGCCTTGATCTGGGCTGGAACGCCCAAGAGTGCCAGCAATAACCAGTGATGGGAACTGAACCCAGCAGAGCTCCCTGCTCCAGAGCTGCCTCAGCAATCCTGCAGGAGGGCACAGAGACCCTGAACCCACTGAACTCAAAACCAGCAGAGGAACAGGGTGAGCAGCAACACAGGGAGGATAAACCAGACAAGAGCATCTTGACTTGTGAATAACATTGCAGGGAGAGAGACAGAGCTGGGTATGAGCTGTAAACATCCCACTCAGTGCCCTCACTCTGAATCTGCTGCTTCAATCTGAGCACTCCTCAATCTGGTCCTTGGGCTGATTTTGACATGTGGGCCCAAGGGGGATCTGTGTTCACTGTACCAGCAAGGCAGGCAGAGAGCAGAGAGTCCTCAGGAATGGGGAAATCTGGGGCTGGGGAGGAGCTGAGCATGCACTGAGCTCAGCTTTGGTCTGATAAGTTTATCAAGCACTGCCGGCTGCTAACTGTCAGCCGGGGAAGGGAGCCTGTTAGGGAGGAGGAACAGCTCCCAGGGCAAGATAGGACAGCCCAGGCCTTATCAGAGTGCCTGAGCCAAAGAGGGAACTGGAGAGTGAGCACTTTCCAACCACTTCATCTGAACAACAGACAGATTGGCAGGAAAGGCCTGTCAGCCCTTTGCCACCCAGGCAGACCCCCATCCGTGCAAATAACCCGGGTAAGTGCAGCCTGGGAGCTACAAACCTGAACACTGGGACCTGAGTGCATGGAGAAGGTTTTCTAAGAGCATTTCTGAGTGTGAGAGTCAGATTGACAACAAACAATTCCGATGCTTACTGAGCGAGCTGCTCCTGTTCAGTGCCCAGAGCAGCTCTCCCTGTGCTGCCTTCCCTGAGGTTTGGGAGGGGGATCTGCCCTCCCAGTTGCACCAGTCACTAAGGTTTGGTGTACAGATAATTGCTCTGTCTCTGAAAAATAGTAAAGACCCCTGAGTGAACAGAAGGGGGAAAATCCTGACTGTTCCCATTTGAGTTCAAAAAGCAAGAGTCAGCAATACCCCTTACAGCTTCTCCCAGGGCAGCAATAACCAAATCAGTCCAGCTGAAGATCACACCAGGGACACCCTCCTGTGTTTGGGTGAGCTCCCCTGGACCTGTGCAAGCTCCCTGTGCAAACACCTCAGCCATGACAGAATGAGAGATCCCTGCAGGGCACATCCTCTGCTTGGTTTCCCTGATGAAGCTGGGTGGTGCAGGATGAACCAGTGTCACACCTGCAGCTTTACCATGTTTCTTTAGCCTGCACACCATGCTGTTATCAGGTCACTGCTCATCCAGACCATATGGACAGCCCTCATCCTGCATCCCACCACCTTTGGTTCAGGCTGCTGTCTTGGGTCCTGCCTGTATCAGGGGATTTTACTGAGATGCAAGCCCTGCCCCTGTGCTGGCAGGATGTGCTCATCCTTGGCTGCCAGGCTTGGCTGCACTGCTGTCCCCTTCTCTCCGTGGGATATGAGGCAGGAAACCTTCAGCAGTAGGTCAGGAGATCTCTGCAGTGACCTGGTGACTCAAAGTCTCCCTTTCTTGATAAGAAACATACCTAGGAAATGATTTTTCTCTCTTAAAGCACTTATCTAAACCAGGGCTGAAGTCCTGCCTTGTGTGCACCTACTTCTCTCCCTGAAGAGAGGGAGCCCAGTATCTGTAGGCATCTGAAGTTACACCAGCTGAGTCACAGCCCTGTGGTTTCTGCACCACTCTCAGGCTGAATTTCTCACAGCTGATTCTGCTCCAGCCCATAATCTGCAGTTCTCCAGGTCATGAACAACCTCCAAGCCATTTAATTCCTCTGTGCATCAAGGGCTCCTCAGCAAGCTCCAGCAGCCACATTCAGCACCAGCCAACACAGTTCTGATGTTCAAGACATCCTCATGAAGAACAAGGGGTTTAAAAACCCATCTCCATTGATTCTGCCTTCCTCTTGAATAATTTTAAAGCCATGGGACTTTATCTTACATCCCAGGCTCATCTATATTAGGAGCTTTGGTGGGATTTTTAGCAGTGGTCAAGTTCACTGTTTTTTTCTCTCTATAGAGTAGAAGTTATCTCTTGTCTCAGTTGAGGAAGGGGAAGTTGGAGATGACAGAGCATTCCTGTTCCTGAAAGGGCCCCATCCTGAGAGTGTGGACATGGTGGAGCAGTGTGTCAGTCAGACATCCCTGCCTCAGCTCCTTATTTAGATCCAGCCTGTAGCAGCCTCAAGATCTGCAGATAAGAGCAAGGTAGAATTCCTGCAATTGCACAGCAATACACTGGAGTGGCATCATGAAAAACCCCACAAAACCCCATAAAGCATCAAAGCAAGGACTCTACATTGGGATCTCCCAACCTGCATTTTTCACCTTAAAATATTTGCCCAAACTGAGTAGGACAACAAGAAATGGAACTCAGGTGAGCTGGACTTGCAGTCTTGTTTGTTAACCAACTTTATCTTACCTCCTTGAAATATTAAAACTAAGTGGAACATCCCAAGTTAAAACTCTTTTCTTAGGAAAAGTATAATGTACTATTGGTAAGATTTTATTTCAGATTGATACTTATGAGAGCTGCACAAAACTCATTTTCTAGTGTCTTAAAGGCAGAGCTGACAGGGCAGAAGACCTTGGGTTTCAGACTGAGTGTGCATGAGCCAGCTGAGGTTTCTCATGTTACCTGGAACACAGGGAAACAGCTGGAAAGTCAGAGAGCCATGTCCCTGTGCCTGCTGCACAGTGCCACAGCTGTGGTGGTGGAGAACTCAGCAGGATTGATAATATTTTACATTTGAACAGCTCATAGTGCCTAAGGATTTCAAAAGGGCACAACATCCACCAGGCAGCAGGATTTAGCCCCCAGCCTGCAAGTTTTCTCACAGCATCATTATTAAAGTTGCAGAAAATCCAACACAAACTTTGTAGTCAGGAGGAACAATAATTTCTGCTCTGGGGTACCAGCTCCTCATCCTCTTTTCCTCAATCCCAAGTGCCCAGCAATCTTAGCTGGGAAGGGAATGTGACTCAGGCCTTCAACTGAAGGGCTGTCACCTGCAAACCCTGAAAGCTGGATGTGGCCCTGGTTTATCACTGGCCACCAGCTGCCTCTACAGCTCTTGCCTCCTCCCCAATGATTCAGCAAATCTTCTTTGAGGAGAAAAACAAGCACACAAGTGAACAAATCACAATGTCAGATTACAAAGATGAGCGGGGAAAAGCTGCGGCTCGAAGGAGGGAGATAAAAGTTGGTGAAGTTACACGAGCCAAGGATGAAAATGCCCAATAAAGACAAGGGTTTTTTTGAAGGGAAGAAATAATAAAGTGAAAAAAAAGTGTTGTAGTTGGATTCTTAATGCTGTGGAACATTGCTAAGAGTAAGAGAACACAATGTGGAAGGAAATGAAGCATATTCTACCCTCTACTATCTGGGCATTGCACAGGGCTGATAGGGATTTTTACTGGTATAGATGAGAACTGAACAGTCCATTCTGGTTTACACTGGAACAGAGTTCCCCTAAGAAAGCTATTTTCAGAAGGCGTTTCTGCTCTCTGTAACCAAAACTTCCAATAATCCTGAAACCCTTTGCCAGGCACTTTGAATGTCACTGTTCCTGGAAAAAAGGATGCAAGTCATTAGCAGAGGGCAGTTGGAAGTAATGTTTTAACTTCTGACAGCTTTGGCCACTGCATCATATTTTTATATCACAGACCTTTTCCATAAATGTTTTGTTTCCTGCTTGAGGTGAAACACAGGATCAGTGTAACAGCTCTAGAGAATAAAAAGTAAAAAAGAAACTCCAGCCAGACCCCATCTAAGAGATGTAGTATTTCCTCTATAAAGGTATTCCACTCTACTCAAAGGCCAGACTTCCAAGAATGCCATGAAATCTTAGGGAAAATAAGTGTTTGGAATTTATGGAGAGCTCGTGCCACATTTGGGGAATCTCTCAGCCCCGTGAGTCCTCCAGGATCTGTGAGAGAGACGCAGCCTGCCCCTGGAATTAATTCAACACAACAAGTAAGCACAGAAGGAAGGGGAGCTCAGGAACTGTGGACACATATGGGATGGATAAACTGTTCCAGAGGGGTTTGGGGTACATACTTACACTGCTGCTGTTCCCTGGGAAATACAGAAAAACCATGGCACAACCCAGAGGCTTTCCCCTCGAGCTCACCCAGGATATTCCTGCTGTGTAAATCCTGTAAAGAGTGCCAGGGGTGGATTCTTCTAAAGCATTTCCCTGTGCTGTGCTGCCACTTGCTTTCACAGCTCTGAGAGTCCCCCCTCAGGTCTGACAATACTCAGGTGGGCTCTAGAACTCCAGTGTCAGCCCACCTGGAAAGGGGAGAACTTATCACCAAGTTCAAATGTTTAAAGTGTGGCCACAGAGAAGATGGAGACTCCCCTTAGGAGGAGTCACGTGGAAAAAATGAGGGGTAATTGTACAAGTGACTCCTGGGGAGATACAATTGGATACTAGAGGACAATTTATTACAGTGAGAGCAATCAGTTATTGGAATAACCTCCCCAGGGAGGTGGTGGATTCCCCAACACTGGACACGTCTCAGATCAGCTGGACAGGGTGCTGGGCTGTCTTAACTAGACCGGGCTTTTGCCAAGGGAGGTTGGGTCAGGTGATCCTTGGGATCCCTTCCAAGCTGGTGTTCTTTGTTTCCATTAAAATGTGCTACTGCTGCACCCTACAGGCTGGAAACAGTTCTTTTCTCATTAGTCACAACTTCTAAGCCAGGCTTATGGTTTTGTGGGCGGAGGCTGGCTCCTGGGTATTTGGGGCTGGTTCTGTTTCTAGCCCATGCCAGAGCTCTCACACAAGGAACCCAGCAGTTCCCACCTTGCTGGGATGAGCAGAAGAAGAGCAGCAGCTGTAACACAGACACACAGACATGACTCAAAGACCCCACAGTGGTGGGGGGCACAGGGCTCAGCTGTGCCAGAGATGTCCCACATGCTGGATCACCCTGGGAAAGGGAGAGCTCAGGAACAGCGGGGACATGGGCTGGAGACCTCCAGCTGCTGAAGCTGCTGCCTTGCTCTGCTTTATCCCTTCAGGTCTGGCACAACAGAGGAGGCACAGGGAGAAACTGCCTGGCAAGAGCCACTCCAGCAAAATCCGTTTGAGGTGAGGGGACCTGGGGATGTGGTGAAAAGCTCTGCCCCTCCCAGCACACCCCACACATCCTGGGATGCAGCAAACCTGGCTGTCTGTCACGAATAGATGCCAAGTGTTCCTGTGCACACCTGGCCCTGATTTGCTATGCCAGAAGAAAAATCTGGAAGATCTCCTACAAGAAACATCTTTCATTTTCTCACTGTTGTCCTTCATCTGTACTTTTTAAAGGAAAAAAAAATCTTAATGGAATTTTCCTCTTGCATTGGCTCTTGATGCAGTGGTTGGGACAAAGCTAAATTAACCCACTGGTCACTCAGCTGAGTCCCTTCTCTTCTGGAATCTGGAGCACAAACTTCATTTTCACATGTTCCAGTGGCAGCCCCATGTCTGTGTGAGCCACAGGCAAATTGCAAACCTGGTCCCTTCCCTGTTTCTTAGAGAGGGATATAACAATTCCCTGTTTTGGAGTGAGAACCTGATTGGCTTCAGCAGGACCTGTCACCCACACAATGCCATCTTTGTGGTGAAGAAAACACAACTAAACCACTGGATGCTGCTGTCCAGACCTGGAAGAAAGTGTTCACCAATGCTGTGGATAAATGGGTGTCTTCATTTTCATAATAACTGGCTAATGAGTCCTCGAGGAAGCTGAAAAAGCTCCCAAGAGAGAGGCAAGCATCCAAAAGAGCTGGTAATACATCAGAGAGGAAAAATAACAGACATGTTGCATTCCCAAATCTCTCTGAGTGTGGGAAGTACACTCTGATCAGGATGGTGGCCATGTGGAAAATAGAAAAGATACCTGAGGAGATTGCTCTCCAGCCCAAACAAGCAGCACCTGCAGGGCTCTCACAGGACCATGCCTATCAGCCAGGGACTGGCTACTGAAGGACAAGGTTGTGGAGGCTGCCCTCCTTCAGCTCTGAGCCAAGCCTGGCCCATGATATTGGCACACACCTGACTTGTGGCTTTATAAACACAGCCCTCCAGCTGGGACTGTCCCCTCAGAGCTGCCCTCACCATGGCTCGCTGGCACATCCTGGCCTTGGCCCTGTGCTCCTACCTCGGGGTAGCCTGGGCTGCCACCGTAAGTACAAAGGCTGGCTTTGCACCCTAAACATGAAGGTTTTCTCCTCCTGCCGTTTGTCTTTGGGACTGTGGGGGAATTGCTGCTGCCTCTCTGCTCCCAAGGGCACCTGCAGGACACCTGCACAGACACAGCTCCAGTGGCACTGTGGGCTGTCCACGAGGCACCGAGGGCAGGGATGGGGAGGGTGGGATGGGAATGGGTGGCAATGTGGGAAGCCAGAGTTATGAAGGCCATGGTCTCCTCAAGAGTTTGTACCCAAACCCCTCTTGTTTGTGCTTTGCCCCCCAGACACTGTCCCCAAAGAACAAGGGCCTGTTCAAGAGAGCCATCAGCCAGAGCGGTGTTGGGCTCTGCAGCTGGGCCATCCAGAGGGACCCGCTCGTCTGGGCCAAAAAGGTAACGTGCAAAGTCATGTCTGAAGGACTATTAAATGAAAGAAACCAATTCCATAGAGGAGAGCAGGGCTAGGAAGAGATTGGGCAGGAGCTGTGCCTAACAGCACTGTGGAAAGTTGCTGCTTTGAGATTAAAATGAGATTAAAACTAACTCACATATTTGACTGCATAAAAACAACTCCTGGCTTTGGAAGTAATGCTAGGATCTTTCAACTCTCTCTTCCGCCACAGCTTGGAGAAAAGGTGGGCTGCCCAACAGACAACACCACCGTCTTGGCCAACTGCCTCCGTATCTCTGACCCCAAAGCCTTGACCTTGGCCTACCACCAGCAGCTCACCCACCTGTCCAGTAAGTGCCCTGGCCTGTGTTCCAGTCCATCAGCCCTCCTGGGCTCTCCAAATCTCCTGCAGGACATTGGGTCAACTGCCAGGAGTGTTGAGGTGTTGCTTGTATCCTCCAGAAAAGAGGCTTTAATGAGAGCTCTTGCAGTCACCTTTCTGTGGGCAGATGCACACTGCACCTGATGAACACTGCCCATCTCAGCCTTTTCTTCGACCCACACTTGTATCTCGCAGTGCCCATGGTGCACACTGTCGCCCTCTCTCCAGTTGTGGATGGGGATTTCCTCCCAGACGTGCCAGAGAAGCTCTTTGCCAACGCTGCCGACATCGACTACCTGGCCGGGGTCAATAACATGGATGGGCACATGTTCGCCGGCGTGGATTTACCCGCCATCAACCGCCCGCTGGTGAAGGTCACTGCGTGAGTGAGATGCCCTCAGAACCCTCAGAGGAGACATCTGCTCTTCAGTGTAGCTCCCAAACCCCACGGAGTCAGACCTGAGTGGACAGGGCACAACCTTCCACGCAGGATGTCACTCCAAGCCTGGGTGCCCAGGCCTTGTGTTGCCGAGTCCAGAGCCTTCAAGAGAAAGGACCAGGCAAGACCTGGTCCTACCTGAAGCTGCTGGTCAGTAATTAATGAATATCATTTGTCTTTTCAGTGACCAGGTGTACAATTTGGTCAAAGGCCTCACCGTGGACAGGGGCGAGGCTGGAGCCAACGCCACCTACAACATCTACACACAGAGCTGGGGTGACAAACCTGAGCAGGAGCTCGTGAAGAAGACAGTGGTGGATCTGATCACTGACTACATCTTCCTGATTCCAACACAGGTGGCACTGGACCTGCACCTGCAGAATGCCAAGTGAGCAGCTCAGCCCTGGGTTGTTGCATATGTAGGAGGGTTAGGTTGAGAATTGGAAATGGAAGTTAAAATTGGCCTTAGGATGTTTTCTCTTGAAACCACCCCATGTGAGATGATGCATGTGAGCATCTTCCAATTCTGAACCCGTGGCCCTGACGCTATTTGGAGTGTTGGTTGGGATTTGCAGCCCTTTTTCTGCTTTCTCCCTGCTCAAAGCCAGTCTCTTTGATTTCCCAGGAGTGGCAAGACCTACAGCTACTTGTTCTCGGAGCCGTCCCGCATGCCCATCTACCCCCGCTGGGTTGGGGCAGACCATGCTGATGACCTGCAGTACGTGTTTGGGAAGCCCTTTGCCACGCCCCTGGGCTACTGGCCTAAGTACAGGACTCTCTCAAAGGCCATGATCGCTTACTGGACCAATTTTGCTAGAACTGGGTGAGTGATCTGTGATTTGATACAGCATTTCAGGCTGCTGCCTTTGCCCAGTAAATTTTCAGGATCATTCCCAGAAGTTCTCTGTCTTTGTGTTGTGAGCAGGGCTCTGTGTCTCACAGGGCTGGAGATTGCTCTGGCTTCTCCTCATCCATGGCACACTTGGGGAAGGCAGAGGCATTTTCATGACTTATGATCTCTGCTTCCACTTGATGAGTTTTACTCCTGAATCCTTGTGTTCAGGCAGGACATAAGTCCCTGTGTGAAGCTGGGATGATGCCAGTGGGGATGGAGGGAGGAGACTGCAGGTCATCCACTCATTTCTGCCAGGCAGAATTCCTATTGCTTCTCCCAGTGTCGAACACTCTGCATGGTCATGCATTAAACTGCATTCCCAAGCTGCCCTGATAAAACTGAGCTTCTGTGTCTCCTTTTTCCCCAGCGATCCCAACAAAGGGCATTCAGACGTGCCCGTTTCCTGGCCAGCCTACACCAACAATGGCAAGTACTACCTGGATATCAACCACAAGATAACCAAGAACTCTGTGAAGCAGGACCTGAGGTCCCGCTTTGTGACCTTCTGGAACTCGGTCTACCTGAAGCTGCCGCAGGTTGCCGACATCTCCCAGTCGGAGTTAATGTTCTGAACCTTTAAAGACTGTGCATTAAAGGCTTGTAGCTGAGTGACTCTGGTTCTTATTTTGTTTGCCATGACAGGATTTTCTTGCAAACATTAAGGTCAGGCAGGAAAGGGCATCCATTTTGTGGGCATCCATTGTGTGTTCCCATGGCTGTGACACCCCACTGTCCCAGGGAAGCTCTGGCAGCTGGGGTCCAGGCTCTCCCTGCTCAGCCAGCTGTTGGCCCTGGTGTTGTTTCTCCTCCTTGCCCCTGTGAGCCCAGGCAGGACAGCCCCAATCCTGACCTGTCCTCTGGATTTCCCTGTGCCACCAACAAGGCTCCTGCTACTGCCAACCAGATCATAGAGAGCTACAGCTGCAACAGGTGAATGCAAACCTGTGCTGATCTGCTGCTTATCGTGCACTGACATTGCTCAGGAGCTGATGGGGCAGAATAAATCCATGGGGGTGGTGATTCCCCACTGGTTTTGGGACAGCGGTTGGGCTGGACTGGGCTGAGGAGCTGCAGCTCTGAGCAGGGCAGGACAAGGAGCACAACTTGCCACAAACCTTGTCCACCACATGTCCTCATCCACACACCACACACTGGACGTGGTCTGTCCATGCCCTTGTACCCTGTGGGGAGAGCAGGGGGGCCCAGCCATGCTGGAGCTGCCCCCCAGGCCTGGCTGGTGTGGAGAACCCAGGGCTGGTGTGGGACATCGGGGCTGCGGATGCTGGGAGGAGAGCACGGGGTGTCACAGGGAATGGGACCTGTGTGTGTGTTGAGGTTCTCCATGCAGAGAGGTCAGAGGATGGGGAGCCCACCCCTGGGGAGAGCCAGGGAGCCCCTGCAGTAGAACCATCCTCCTGCCTGCTGCCAGAGGAGCAGGGCCAAGGGTGGGGTTTCCAAGGATCAATGCCATGTGTTCCTGTGCTCTCCTGGCCTCAGCTGGCTTTGCCAGAAGAACAATCTGGAAGATCTCCCATCCAACTTCTGAATGCCTTTGGTTTGGGGTCTTATTTTCTTCTTCTCTTTTAGTCTGTTTTTCTCAAGCTAAAGATGTTCTTGGCTGCTTTCACCTACTAATCATGGCCAAGAAAAATCTCTTTGTGTCCTGAAGGGTCTGAGAGTCTGTGTCTAAATGTTCTCAAGATACTCAAGTAACCCTGGGAAGTAACAAAACTCAGGCATCACACCTGCACCTTGCCTTCCCCATGCCTTGGCTGTCCA
>NW_024369152.1:0-7824 GCF_014805655.1 Passer montanus
GAGCTCCAGAATATTTATAAGTAGATTATACAGGGAGCACAGCAGGAAAGGGGTGGCATTAACAGGAATATCCTGCTTTTTAATCTATGGTTCTGGCTTGCCTTGATGGGAAATTGCACATCGATATTCATCTCTTGGTTCAAGTGGAGAAAAAAAAATTCCCCTCATTTGAATAAACCCGGGAGTTTCTGAGATCAGAACAGGGCCCCTTAGAGGCAGCATCAGTGTCGCTTTTCCAGCCTCTTCAGGGTTGCTCTGACGTTGCCATCAGAGCTTGCAGAGCCAGAGCTGCCCCTGGGCAGTGCCAGAGCTGGAAGGGGTCTGCAGGGCAGAGCTGAGCCCCCAGGGCTGGGCTGGGCTCTGGCAGCACTGGCAGGGCCCAGCCCTGGGCACAGGGAAGCAGCTGCTGGCAGAGACAGCTCCAGGCAGCAGAGCCCTGGGCAGGCAGTGGGGGGAAAGTGCCCCCAGGCTGTGCTGGGATATTTAAAGTCTTCTCCAAACCCAAATATTCCCAGATTACTTTTTTACAGAAACCTGTGCCAAGGCAGAAGAAATGTCCAACAGCAGCTCCATCAGCCACTTCCTCCTGCTGGCATTGGCAGACACGCGGCAGCTGCAGCTCCTGCACTTCTGCCTCTTGCTGGGCATCTCCCTGGCTGCCCTCCTGGGCAACGGCCTCATCATCAGCGCCGTAGCCTGCGGCCACCACCTGCACACGCCCATGTTCTTCTTCCTGCTCAACCTGGCCCTCAGCGACCTGGGCTCCATCTGCACCACTGTCCCCAAAGCCATGCACAATTCCCTCTGGGACACCACCACCATCTCCTACACAGGATGTGCTGCACAGCTCTTTATGAGATGACTGGATGCTTTCAGGAATATTAAAGTGGTTGCCAATTTCTGCATATTACTTGTAATAAAAGTCATCTTTGATAATTCTTGTTGGTGTGGTTGTGGGGTTTTTTTTTCCCTTTTTTTTAATACTATTGTACACGATAAAAAGCGTTTTTTTGTGCCATTTCTCATTTTGTGTCTCTCCACCTTCCCTGTAGCCACAGACTGTGTCAATGACAAGCTGCATTCTTGGAGGCTTTAAAGGAAGTAAAAGATGTCTTAGTACTGTATCTGAATGCTTATGTTGGAGAGTTATCCAAATCTCACCCAAAGTGTCCTGATAGCTAGGAGTCTAATGGAGCTTTATAAATCCATGCAAATCACTCTGTAGCAATGCCTTTAGGTGTAAAAAGAGCTCAGGACCACTAACTGTACTATAGAAACTTTTGGAAGAGAGGTTTCCTAGAAGGATCTCTGACTCTCTCCCCTGCTGCCTTGATGAGCAGTGTAGGGCAGGAGGAGCAAATCTCATTGCTGAGATCAGGTCCAGCTCCCCTTTTAATTCCTTCCATTTGAATATTTTATATTCAAATCAAATAGCAGTGTCTTACTTTTAAAGGGGGAAATGGATATGTGGAATCAGTACTCTAAAAACATGTCAATAGATGAGTTCTGTCTCTCTTCAGCTGCAGCAAACAAATCTGCTTGAACACAGCTCCCTGTCTGTGAATTCCTGTCAGCACTGGAACATGGCAAGGCATGTCTTGTCTGGCTTTGGATCTAAACTGCACTAATTGCTTTCACCTCCTCCCAAGCAGAGACAGATAGAGCACTGTGTTCACTGAAAAATGTCACTTCCAGCATGTGGTTGGCATAATGTTTCATAAAATTTACTTTAGAAATGTATTTCTGACCAGAAACAGAACACCAAAATACTTAAGGCATCTCTCCCTGCCCTCTCTGTGATTCATTCTTGCACTTGGAGATTTGAAGCTATTTTAGACAAATAGGATAAAAAGAACCTACCAGATCAGGATGATTTTATGTGTGAATGTTTGTACATTAATACATCCCAGTACATCTATGTTGTGTGAGCAGATCCATTAACTTCAAAGTGAACTGAGCTATAACTGTATTTATAGGAATATAATATTAATTAAAACTTCACATGTGCTATGGGATATTTTGTGTAAAAGAATCCTTTCCATGTCTCCAATATTTTCCTAACAGTTATGAATTCTATGCAAAATGCTTAAGAAGTTTGTACAAAAATGCATTGAAGCAATCTTTTCATTGCAAGCTAAAGCATGCATACAAATGTACTGCACTTTTGCCTCCAGTAATTGCAGATCACAGTCTTTAGAGAGATCTATTTCACTTGATCAGGTAATCACATAAATTAGACCATGTTTGCAGGTCATTGTGAGACTAATAATGAAAATATATGAACCATGATGTATTTTTTCCCTTTGAATCTTTACACAAGACCTTGGCACTGACTTTATTTGTAGAAGAAAAAAGCCCCATTAGATTATGAGATATTGCTGTTTATTACTTGTATTACAGTGGCATCAGGCTGCCTCACATTAGATGGCATTTCCATTATATAACAAATTAGGAACTTTGTGTAGATTACGGTCTGAAGTGGAAAGACAGAACAGGGAATTGCTCAGAGTTCCTCATTTCCAGTGGCAAGAAAAAAATAATAAAAAAAACCCTGGCTGATAATGTGATCTTCAGAACTGAAGTGATATAATTAACATAGGCACAGAAACAGTCCCCTTCCTGGTCAGAAAGACAAAGGCATTAGTTTCATATTAAGCCCATGTTACCCCTTTTGAATAAACAAGGGCATATTTTTAGGATTGAACATGCTTCTCCAGGGCTTTCTTATCACAATGACTTGTACACTGTCACAAAGGGAATTTATTACATACAGGATATAGGACTTCTTAAATCACAGTGAAGTTTATCAGCTCTGAGATTTCCCCATCTTCCATGAAAACAAGTGAAAAATAACTTCTTTAGATATTAGATACTCTTGTAATTCCTGTAACAACTAAGTACCTAGTGACATGTAAAATGATATTTAATCTAGTCCCTTCCATTTTGTTTGCTACCACCAGACAGAAATTATATTTTCCAGAATCCAACAATTCAAAAATATATAGCTGAGAATTTCTGAGAGGATGCCTAGAGCTGAGAATCCCACAACTTGGCTGGGACATGAAAGAAGACAGCCAAGGCAGACAGCAGCAGAGGGAAAGATGGTGTTTGCTGTTAGTTTGATAAGGTGCTTTCAGTGTTAGACTCTCAAAATACCTTGCAAAAAGCAAGGACTGGGTTTTGACACACTTCTGTGTTGATGCCCAGGAAGAGTGCAGGAAGGCTGGCAGAATAACCTGAGCACAGCCCCATGAAGGCTGGCCACGGCACACAGACATGGAGCTGATGGTGGGGAAGTTTCTCCCTCCCACAAGGCAAAGAGAAGCCCAGCCTGGTCCAGCAGGACCCTGTGCCCACAGGATCCCTCCTGGCAGGCCCCTTCCTGCCTGCAGCCTCATGTCAGGGGCACAAAAAGGCACTGACTGGCACCCCTGGCTGATGTTGCATTCAGAATGGCATAAAGTGCAAAGCAGAGCACAATTAGAGAATTAGTTTTAGCATGAAGCCTTGATTGCCACAACAGGAACTGTGACTCCATTATAAGTTAGTAAAAGCATTTGAAAACATTTCAAAAATACCCACACAGACCTCTGTAAATTGTGCTCAAAGGTGATAATGATCTGAAGTCCTTCCTCTCCTTCATTTGTGACACAGGAAAATGATAGCAGCCTTTCCAAAGAGGAAAACTTCATTCATCTGACCAAGTACTGTATCTGAATGCTTATGTTGGAGAGTTATCCAAATCTCAGCTCTGAGATTTCCCTATCTTCCATGAAAACAAGTGAAAAATAACTTCTTTAGATAGTACAAGATACTCTTGTAATTCCTGTAACAACGAAGTACCTAGTGACATGTAAAACGGTATTTAATCTTGTCCCTTCCATTTTGTTTGCTACCACCAGACAGAAATTATATTTTCCAGAATCCAATAATCCAAAAATATATAGCTGAGAATTTCTGAGAGGATGCCTAGAGCTGAGAATCCCACAGCTTGGCTGGGACATGAAAGATGACAGCCAAGGCAGACAGCAGCAGAGGGAAAGATGGTGTTTGCTGTTAGTTTGATAATAAGAGGGCGAGAGCTCCAAAGTTGGCTCACAATTCTCCAGTATCTTTCAATAACTAAAACACAGTAACACATTTTACATAAAAGTTACAATTTGGTAACCTTTCAGAATTTCACTGCCTCCATTTCATTGCATGGAACCCTGATGGGATCCCTTTAAATGCTAAGAGATAAGAGATTGATAAAAGTGTGAAAAGGAGAAAAAGGTAAAAGGTTTCTGCTCAGGGCTCTAAATTAATACATTATTGATCAAAACTTGAATCAGAAAAGTTCAATGATTTGGTCACAACTAACCTTTATTCCTTCCATCAATTCATATGCAGTCAATACCCTATTATATTGCTACTTTGAAAGGATGTCTAGAGAAATAATGTGCTTGACTAATGCATTCCAGTGAAGCTACCTGATTGTGACTATGGGATTTATTTTTTTTCCTGGTAATCCAAAAAATAAATAGGATCTATAAAACACAAAAATGGCACAGGTACTACTGTAACAGTTTGGGCACTGATATGTAGCTGACATTGGTGAAATCTGTACCAATCTCCATCTTAAACCAGGAAGAAATTATTTGATCTTATATATATATATATATATATATGTGTGTGTGTGTGTGTGTGTGTGTATGTGTGTATAATGTATGTATCTCCTTGAGTAAATGCTTCTGCTCCTTATTGATTCCCCAGGAAATAGATCTTCCAAGTACCTCAAGCCAGCGTTGACATTCTATGTAATTATGTAATCTTCATTCACCAATCATGTTGAAATTAGCATTAGGTGATTATAGTTCAGTGTAATTAGCTGCATATATTAGAACACCCTGACTTCCTTTCCCAACCCTTAGGCTGAGAGGGGTGAATATGAGCATTAATGAATATGGAACTGGATCTGCTGCCTGCTCTAGCAATAAGGACATCAGAAATCCAGTTTACAGCCTGCCTTCTGTTGTCTGAGGAGGTTCTAAAGAACTTTTTACCAGTTTGGTTTTGTTACTTTCTAGTGCTTGTCAGTATTTATGTACCATAACTTCCATTAAAATTATATATTAACCTTCCACCTTCAGAAGGTTCTACTGGAGAACCACTGGGGTATGAGGAAAAATTAATTATAAAAATCAGTAGTGAACAGAAACAAGGGACTACTAAAAATGAAGATTTTAATTGACCATTTCAGCCTTCATCAGAATTTCGGTTGGTTCAAGGCAAAGTCAGTAAGAAAAAGCTGATTCCTAAAATGAGAGGCATGCTAGGCATTGCTTTATAGCTACAAACAATTTCTCCATGCATTTTCTTATCTGGTTCCAGTGGTAAACCACTGAGTGTGAATCCTTTCTTTTGTTACTCTTTATGTAATTAAAGATAGTAATTCAGATTACAACATGTTCCTTTGTCCAAAGATTAGAGCAAGAGCTATGGAAGACAAGACTAAGCAGGGTCAAGCCATTTAGTGTCACATAGTGTATCTTACAGCAGTTGCATTGTTGTTATCAAACTTATGCTGAAGATGCGGCGAAGGAGCAGCTGGGCCTTGGTTCCTGATTCCTCTGGGAAATCCAGCGAAGAAGGCTGTCTGTGGTCTCAGAAATGCTTGTTTTATGGTGGCAGGGATGCTTGGCTCCTCCCTCTGGGTGGAGCATCTCCCAATGGGATGATGTAACTAATCTTACCAGCCACAGTGAGTAATTCAATAGGCCATTAGCAGGACAGATAGAAATTTAATTTTGCATTCAACCTGAAGTTTGAAAGAAATTGGTTCTTTGAATGCAGGGCCACTGCAGTGCTCTTGGTCCAAGTTAGAATTTTATCTGACTGCTTGCTCCGTAAGCCAAAGAAAATAATCAGCAAACCTGAGAATATGTTCTATAGAGTGTGTTATAAGAGCTCTAGGGAAGAACAGTAAATGGGAAACCGCGACTGACAGCCTTGCAGGGGTGTGGGGGAAAACCTGGAGTGTCTGTGTCAAAAGATGAATGGGAAGAGTGTAAATGCCAAAGCCAAAGCTTTGTTAGGATAGCAGGATCAGTTCTTTACTGCATGCTTGCATGAAGGTCATGTGGGACCTCCTTTTTGTATCTCATGCAAAAAAGGAGGTCTTAATAATACCATGCTACTTAAACCCACATTGTGATGTAGCTCTGTAGTGGTTCACAATGAAGCAGATTGCATGCTTTGTCACTGCCAGCCCTGGTGATCCTGTGAGGACTGTAGTGTATGCCGTGCCTGTTTTACATCCAAGCAAAGCTTGATTTTGCTTATTAGTGTAGAATAAATACAAGAATAGTAAAATGGACAACTAAACTGGCCACTTTGGAGGATATGCTCATGGTTTCACACATCACTCCTGTACCTCATGCTCTAGAGGCTTGCACTCATCATGAAATATTTTAACAGAAAAACTCAGATCCCATGTTACATCTGAAATACAACTAAAAGGTATCGCATGAAACAGTATACCCCATTAAAATCTCACCATATACTCTTGCTATGAACGTCTTCCCTTCCTAGCATGAAATTTAGAAATCTCTGGAATCACTTGCATCATTTTCTCTACAAAACAATTCAGAATTCCAAGGACAGATATGATGGAATCATTCTGGTTCTCATTGCAGATTAAAAAATCTCCTCTATTCTTTTTAAAAATAACCATTATTATTTCATCAGGTAATGTCAGTGGCAAAACCACAGAATTATGTTCAGTTGCCATTCAATGAGTTTAGAATAGAAAATTAGCTTATTTTCCTCAGATATTTGAAAATAAGTGTCCTCTGGAAATCTGGATTTCCCTAGAGATTTGAAAGTAAATGTCCTCTGGAAATCTGGCAAGATAAAGGAGCTTCAGACAATACCAAATTAAAGCCCAGCAGACACAGTTCTTACATTGTTGCAGTGAAGCAAATCCTACACTTCAAAGTATTTCATTTTTCAAGGTGAAACTGAGGATCTAGTTACATTTTCCTGTGCACTTCAATGACTAAAAATACAGTTCAACCCACTTGTGGCCTCAAAACTGTCGATGAGGGCTTTCCCAAGGAGAAATCCAAAGTGGTCTGACAACAGAACAAAGCAAGTCTCAGTGGCTTCAGGACCCCTACACAGTGCATATTAACTGCAGGGGCTGCTCCACCCTTGAGGAGACAAAGTTGTGCACATGTCTCTTTAGCACAGACATATATTAACCCAATTGCTTCTTCCTTACTTTTTCTCTACTTAACACGAAAGAGTCCAAAGGCCAACAAGCTGAAGGGAAGTGTTTCTGGTTACCTAGCTACTGGAAAAACACACTCATCTGTAAAACCAAGAAATATGTTTGGACAGAGCTGTTCTCCTTCAGCTATTTCCAACCATACCATCGAACAGCAATGGAAAGGTTGTTTTAAAAGTACAGCTAGAACAGGTATTCTCTAATGCATTTATAGCTCTTAATCTCCTGAAAATTGCCTTCAAGAAAAAAAAAGTGTTACATCTAATTTTGCGTTAAGACCTGACCATATATTTTACCTTCCACTATATCTACTGTAAGGAAGTGCTGTAGTGCTCTGCTATTGTCAGTACTTGCAGGACACATTCTGACACGATGGTCTGAAAATAAACACAAGACAATCCATTCCTGTTTCCTCAGACAAACAGCCTCTTTTATTATCAGGAGCTTTCTTTTACAGTCAGTTCAAAACTCCTGAGTCACGACAGCTCATTGGTCTATCAGAACCAAAAAAATGCCTGCACCCTAGGAGAGCTCCTATTGCTTGTGAGCCCGTCAGT
>NW_024369152.1:8120-10034 GCF_014805655.1 Passer montanus
TTGCAAGCTCCTTTGCCCTCGGTGGATGCCTGCCATGGAATCCCTCACGGCTGGGTTCAGAGCATACTCAAGCTGGCTCTTCTAAAACCCAGGCTCCTTGTCCCCCTCAGCGTGCTCAGCACCACCTTTAACTCCACGGTGCTGTGCAACTGGAGCAGCAGGGCAGGGACCTTGGCAGCCTGAGCTGCCCTTGTTCCTCTCTGCCCGTGCACAGAACGCAGCACAGAAGAGAAGGGCAGCAGGGCCCCGCGTGTCCCCGGGCTCAGGATTTGCACCACTTCAGCTCCACGGAGATGCGGGTAACGTGAAAAAGCCAAACTTTATTAAGGGAAAGAGAAGGGAAGGGGTAAGCTGGGAGGTAAAAAGGGGGATGGACAAGGCCTGAGGGCTGCAGGGAGGGAGCTGCCAAGAGGGAGAGGGATGGCAGGAGCTCCTGGAGCTTGCCACAGGCTCAGCTGTGAGCAGCTAGAGCTGTGCCTGGAGCTCCAGCTGGTCCATTCTGCTCTGCAGGTGCTCCAACCTTTGGGTTCTGGAAAAAGCCAAACTGTTTATTAAGGAGAAGCAAAGGAAAGGGATCAGCTGGGGAGGTAAAAAAGGGGATGGGCAGGGTCTGAGGGCTACAGGGAGGGAGCTGCAACAAGGAGAGAGATGGCAGCAGGGATGGCTCCTGGAGCGTTCCACAGGCTCAGCTGTGAGCAGCTAGAGCTGTGCCTGGAGCTCCAGCTGGTCCATTCTCCTCTGCAGATTTTCCCATCGCCAATGGGAGCTGGAAACCACTGAAGGGCTCTGATGCAGCAGACAAACTAAGTCTCTCAGATCTTCTTTCCAATGCAATCTGCATCAGTGTATTCCTGCAGGATGGGCTCTGATCTTCCCTGACGGCTTGAAGAACTGGAAGAGAGAGGAACAGAGCCACGGCCAGAGGCCAGATTGAGGGAATGCAAGGAAAGCCTCCTGCCAGGGCCATCGCAGCCGGCTCTTGTCATGGCCAGGAGGGAGCAGCAGACAAGGGCTTGGGCTGGAAGGTGCTGGCCTCGCATCCCCCACGTGTCCCTGAAAGCTCTCCGGGCTCTGCCCCTGCCGCCCCTGGTCCGCACAGGGAGCAGAGCCCTCGGCAGCCCGGGCAGGGATTGTAGCTCCGGGGCCGGGATGTGCAGCTGCTCCCGGCGGTCCCCGCTGGCCCGCGGCTGCCCTCACTCACCCTCAGCGAAGACCCGGAGCTCCTCCTTCTGCCCCGTCATGAGCGATCCGGCCACCCCTGGCAACACAGAGGCTGTGGGGCCCCAGGCGGCACAGCTGCCCGACACGGGCGCTGCCAGCCCTGGGCCGCACGCCCTTCTCCCCGGGCAGGGCTCAGCCCGGGCCCTGCCGCACGCTGCCGCCCGAGGGAGGGCACGGCTGCGGGAGGGCGGCGGCATCACTGAGGGTGGTCAGGGCTGCAGCGGCCTGGGCGCGGCTCCCGCTGCCGGGGCAGCAGCTGGGCCGGGCGGCGGGAAGGGACGCCGCTCACCGATGATCCTGACGGCCACCTCTCGCAGGGGCCTCTGCGGGCTCTGCAGTCGCGGCAGGGCCCAGCGCAGCTGCTCGGCCACTTGGCTCTCGTCCTGCAGCAGCTGCGGGGAGCGAAGGCTCGGCGCGGGCTCTGCCCCTCGGCCGGGCGCTCCCTGCGCCCAGCACCGGCCGAGCCGGCCCACACGGCCCAGGGCAGGGAGCGGCGTGCGGGGCGCGGGCTGGCGGCCCCGGGGGCGGTGTTGGGCAGGGACACAGCTGCCAGCCCCACACACCGAGCACCGGGGTCAGGGGGCTTCTCCAGCCCGCAGCTGGCGCTTCCAGGCTCTCCTTACCAGGTGCTCGGCAAACTTCATCCGCTGCTCCTTCCTCAGCAGCTCCTCCATGTCCCTCCTCCTCAGGAAC
>NW_024369152.1:10399-13377 GCF_014805655.1 Passer montanus
TCACGATTCTCGTGAGAGGCTCGTCCCGCTTTTCCACTACCAGCTCCATCACTTTGCTAAAGAGCTGAATGGAGAGCAGCTGCACCTGGCTGTTGTCCTGGAAGGAAAGGAAAAGTCCTAAGCACCAACTACTCCAGGCCCACTGGGGCAAAAGGCCCAAAACTGCAGAGAGCACAAAGTTTCCAGGCAGCATCCAGTGCCCTTGGCTGGGGGCACAGAGCCTTACATTGTCAAAGTGTGGCAGCACGGCCTCAGCCAGCTTGAGGGTGGTGATGCTGGGTATCTTATGGTCTCTGTCCTGGAGCACATGTGTGAGCACAGAGAGGGTCATCCAGACCATCTCTGCATCGGGATCAGCCAGCTGCTCCAGCAGGTGTTGATAGAGGCCGCGTATTTCTCCGCTCTGTGTGCAAGATGAGGCTGTGCTGTGAAGCCATGAATGGCTGCAGCACCAAGAACTGCTTGGGGCACTGGGGCAGCTGAAGCGGGAGGCAGGAGAGCTGGGAGCAGCTGCCTCTGCTGCCAGAGCCCAGCCAAGGCCAAAGGTCTGTGTTCCCCAGCCCCACCCTGCCAGCGCGGCTTCAGCCACTGCCCCCTTCTCACCAGCAAGGGCTCCTTGCTGAGCACCACGAGGCCTCTGAGCTGCAGGCGCAGCCTGTCCCTGCACTCGCTTGGCAGGTGCCTGGATACGACCCACAGGGCACTGGGACCGTGTTGGCTCAAGTCCAGACACTCCAGGAGCTGAAAGGCACAGGGCAGTGACAGGGGACATGGCCGGCAGGAGCCCGGAGCCGCACAGGGCCGGGCCCAGGCAGCAGCAGCGGGCGCGGGCAGCGTCCCAGGCGGCTGCAGCTACCAGAGGCCAGAGAGCTGGGAGGCAGCTCAGCCAGGCAGCGCTGGCCATCAGGCTCACCTCCACCAAGAACGCCAGGGCAGGCAGATCCCAGCGTGGCTGCTTCCCGATGAGCAGGCTGAGCAGGTGCGAGGCCATGTGGGGACACAGGGGGCTCAAGCCATGGTGCATCTCCCTGGCAGGGGAAAAAGGTATCCAGGCCCTGAGCCGGTGGGCAAACCTCTCCCAGGATAGACTGGCAGAGGTCTGATCTTTCCCATCACTCTGCAAGGGGACACAGGCCCCTTGGGAGGCGGCTGCTCCTGGGCATCCTCCTCTGCCAGGCTTTTGCAGTCTGCTCAGGCGTCCCTCGGTGGCAAGGCCCTCTCACTTACAACCGCGGGGACTGTGTGGGACACTCTGGGCACAGGGCACAAATGCTGGCATTGGCGGTGGGGAGAAGGGGGTCTCACCTGGCCAGCAGGCCCGCTGCCTCGTGCTGGGTGTCAGGAGAGAGCAGGGTGTCCCAGACCTGCAGGTGCTCCAGAGCCACCAGCTTCTTGTCAAAACCCAGTTGGGAGAGCAGAGCCTTCATGGTCTGCGCTGCAAACCTGTGTGCCGAGCAAAGGCCAGGTCACGCTGGGAGCACGGGCCCTGGCCACAGGGGGCATGGGAAGGACAGGGTGACTGAGACCTGTTCGGGTCACTGGGAAGGCCATGTTCCTCCCAGCACACTCTCCAGAAACTCCGGGTCTCAGCGTCCTCTGGCATCTGCTCTGTGGTAGTGAAAATTTGCAAGAGCAGATCCACAAACAGCTGGGGAGAATGAAGGAGTATTGCGTCGTGCCACTCAGACATGGGGGCAATCCTCCACAGCACCAGAGTTGCCTGCAAGACACAAAGCACCCTGAGACAGCTCTCAGTGCCAAGGTATCCATGAGGCAGGACCCAAGAGGAGATGCAGGGCAAGCAGCCAGCCTGCTGCCCCTGAGCCTGCCCTGAGCCCAGCTTTCAGCCCAGGCCGGGAGCTGCAGCATGGTGAGAGCATGGAGAGCTGCTGGAGAGGTGACCTGGAGGGTGAGCAAAGGCCAGCTCCAGAAACTCACAGCCAGGGCAAAGATGGCCTCGTCCCCACTGCAGAAGATCCTGCTGTACGGTGGCTGCTTCTCTAGCACAGAGAGCAGCGCTGGAAGCACCTCCTCCGCGGCTACTTCCGAGCTGCCCATGGCCCTCCACATCAGTGTGGCAGCTCTGTGGGACCAGAGCTGTGCGTCAGCACCCGGCCCCATGCAGCTGCGTGGGGCCGGGTGACAGAGCCCCAGTGCCCTGAGGGGCCGGGAGGGAGCACGGCAGAGGGCTGGGGAAACAGAGGGACCCGAGAGTCCCGGAGCTCTCCGCTGTCTGGCAGACCCCACCGGACAGGCTGTACAGGGCAAGGGGCCCTACAGGCCCATGAGCACTGAGCTCTTGATGCAGTTGTGCTCCGTACCTGTCACACAATGGGGCACAGTGCAGGAGGCTCATCACCACGTGAGCAGGGTGTTTTTCAGTCAGGCTCACAATGTCCGTTTGCAGCTCAGCATCCACAGTGTCGCAGGACGCGAGTCTCTGTAGAATGTCCCTGACCGTGGCTAACACCTGGAGGAAGCAGCATGGGGAAGACTTGGTGTGCTGTCCAAGGGAGCAACTTCCCCAGCTTCCCCCAGGAAGTGCTTGCCTTCCCACCCCACTGTGATGGCCCCAAAGGCTGAGTGAGCCTAGTGGACGTGGCTTGAGGGGCCACATGATCCTGAGAGGCCTCCTGCCCTGGCCCCAGGCTGCTTGCCTGCTGCAGAGAAGAAACACCCTTCTGGAAAAACTCCAGCCTGGGTGCAGGACTCACAGTCCGTGCAGTCATGACGTCAGTCTCTGGGTTGGCCTGAGTCTGGCTGTTTGAGTTGGCCATGCCCTCAGTCAGGGCCATGCCAGCCTCTGCCCTGCCCTCGGCCGCTGCCCGGTCAGAGGTTGCAGCGAGCTCAGTGGACGCTGTGCTGGCAGCAGGCTCTGTCTGCAGCTCACTGGGCGTGGAGTTGGGCTTGGCTGTGCCCTTGGTCACGCTGGCTCTGGTCTTTCTGCGCCGAATGCGCAGGAACCTCCGCAGCGCCTG
>NW_024369152.1:13422-24197 GCF_014805655.1 Passer montanus
GGGATGGGATGGGATGGGATGGGATGGGGCCAGGCTGGCTGCAGGCACCAGCCCTGCAGCCCAGCTCCACCACTCACCATCCTGCAGTGGCTGCAACTGCTCTGGTTCTGCAGGCTGCTGCGCTGGGGCAGCTGCAGGGCTGTTCTTTTTCTTCCCCCGAAGCCTCCTGAACAGGTTGAACACTCTGCTCGCCATCCTGTTGTCCGACCTCGAGGACACCTTCGAGACAGATGCCTTGGCAAAGGTCCGAGTCAGCGATGCTGCAGTCGCGCCTTGCAGGCACCTGCAACAGAGAGGCCTCAGGAAGACTACAGGACAGCAAGTCCTGCACTGTGTTCCCGAGGGCTCCTGCCACAATGACAGGAGACTCCTCGTGAACAATGGATGTCACCAAGTCCCACGGCCTGGCCACGAAGGCACCGGCCGCAGGGATGGGGGATGCCTTGGAAAAGCTCCAAGTCAGCGAGTCCCGAGGTCTGGCCGTGAGACCAGCCGCAGGAGTAATGCCTCGGAAAAGCTCTGGGTCAGCAAGGAATGAGCTGGCTGTGTGAGGGCTCCTCACAGCACCGCTCTGTCCCGTCCTGTCCCGTCGCGTGCACCAAGCACTGTGGCCTGGCTGCGACACTGCCAGCACCTATGTCAGCACGTGTCACAAAGGGCTGCTGTGACACCCTGTCCCACTCTGCCCCACGGTGACCCAACTGCAGCGTGTCACAAGGGGCCCTTGGAGACACTGCTGTGTGCCCCGGGGCCACCCCCTCCCCAGGCAAGGTGCCCCCGTTTGGAAGGAATCTGTTGCCCCGAGTGTCTAATGCAGCCCTGGACACACCAAGGCCGGCCAAGTGCTCAAGGAAGGACTCTCCACCTCTGTGCCTGGCCCGCACAGCTTTAGTTTTGAGGCAGTTTTAGGCAGGAGATACTGCCATAAAATTTCACAAGAAAACTATCAAGTATCTAAACTATGCAGTATTATATTATTTTCTACCTCCAATATTACCAGCACATAGCTTAAGGAAGAAAGGTATTTACCAGCCACCATAAATGAAAAAAATTAAATTCAAAAAAGGGCTTTCAAGGATACCAGAGTTGTGGCCACCAGTCATTTTCCAGCTTTGCAGGATTTCAGTTTAAAGTCAATCTAAACAATCCAGGATATGTCTAGCAAGAAGGAGATCACAGTTCAGTTTTGCTCCTACACCCAAGCTTTGCTGTATCAAAGATGGATGGTATTCTCTCTTGATGCAGTTGTGCTCCGTACCTGTCACACAATGGGGCACAGTGCAGGAGGCTCATCACCACGTGAGCAGGGTGTTTTTCAGTCAGGCTCACAATGTCCGTTTGCAGCTCAGCATCCACAGTGTCGCAGGACGCGAGTCTCTGTAGAATGTCCCTGACCGTGGCTAACACCTGGAGGAAGCAGCATGGGGAAGACTTGGTGTGCTGTCCAAGGGAGCAACTTCCCCAGCTTCCCCCAGGAAGTGCTTGCCTTCCCACCCCACTGTGATGGCCCCAAAGGCTGAGTGAGCCTAGTGGACGTGGCTTGAGGGGCCACATGATCCTGAGAGGCCTCCTGCCCTGGCCCCAGGCTGCTTGCCTGCTGCAGAGAAGAAACACCCTTCTGGAAAAACTCCAGCCTGGGTGCAGGACTCACAGTCCGTGCAGTCATGACGTCAGTCTCTGGGTTGGCCTGAGTCTGGCTGTTTGAGTTGGCCATGCCCTCAGTCAGGGCCATGCCAGCCTCTGCCCTGCCCTCGGCCGCTGCCCGGTCAGAGGTTGCAGCGAGCTCAGTGGACGCTGTGCTGGCAGCAGGCTCTGTCTGCAGCTCACTGGGCGTGGAGTTGGGCTTGGCTGTGCCCTTGGTCACGCTGGCTCTGGTCTTTCTGCGCCGAATGCGCAGGAACCTCCGCAGTGCCTGCAGCAGAAGGAAGGGCGGGAAGAGAGGGACGTTCCATGGCCTGCTCCAAGCGTGGGGCTGGGCCGAGCTGTGCCAGCAGGCCCGGCGGCCATGCCCTCAGTCAGGGCCATGCCAGCCTCTGCCCTGCCCTCGGCCGCTGCCCGGTCAGAGGTTGCAGCGAGCTCAGTGGACGCTGTGCTGGCAGCAGGCTCTGTCTGCAGCTCACTGGGCGTGGAGTTGGGCTTGGCTGTGCCCTTGGTCACGCTGGCTCTGGTCTTTCTGCGCCGAATGCGCAGGAACCTCCGCAGTGCCTGCAGCAGAAGGAAGGGCGGGAAGAGAGGGACGTTCCATGGTCTGCTCCAAGTGCGGGGCTGGGCCGAGCAGTGCCAGCAGGCCCGGCCCAGGTGAGGATGGCCGCAGATACCTGCACCGCTCTGCGGAAGCGGCCACGGGTGGGATCCTGCTCTTGAGTCTGGTCCTTGGCTGCATCTGGCAAAGAGGGAGCAAACCAGAGCTGAGGGGCCGCGGGAGAGGCCGGAGAACACATACCATTTGAATAAAATGCAACACCACAACAGATTAGTAAGATAGATAGATAGATAGATAGATAGATAGATAGATAGATAGATTGACAAGGCAGATAGAGATATGTGAATGCACTTGCCTGTATCACTTTACAAAGAAAGGGAGGGGGAAGTGACAGGTTATTCTTTTCCACACATGGGAAACAATCTTTTTCCCAGAAAAATCAGCTTCTTTCTTCAGTGACCACCAGGGTATCTGAAGACCCCACCAAGAAGGCCCTGTGATGCCAATGGCCTGTGCATCCAGCAAGTCAAGAAAGTAAGGCCTGCCTCTTAATACTACAGTGGTGTTAAAGAGGTTTATTCTCGGTTTTTGGGGGCAAGAGGAAAGAACTGAAGCCAGTTACTGTAAAATGGCTGCACAAGCACCAGTGCAAATCACAGCCAAAGGAAGGATGAAGCCAAGGTGTCCCACAACCACAGCCCAAGCAGCCAGAGATCCTCCTTCAACCCTGGCTGCATTGAAGCCCCACTGACTGCCAAGAAGAAAAGCGCCCTACTGAGAGCAAGCAAACTTAACCCTCTGCCAGGACACAAATTTAGAGGGAAAAAAATTTAAAATCCCTACACCACCAGACACACTTCCCAATGAGAAGGGTTGGAACACTCTGCCCCCCAGCACTTGCCCAGCAGGCAGGTTCACAAAGGTGCTGGGAGCTAAGCTGTGCCCTGCGAGGGAACAGAGCCAGCCTCCCTTCAGTGGGAGAAGGCGCGGCCTCAGCTGTAGCCCCGGGTGCCTGCGGTGGCCCAGGGCACGGCCATGGCTGTCAATGTGTTGGGCTGCAGCACAGGGCAGGCCGGAGCTCAGCAGCCTCAGCAGAGCCCAGGGCCGCGGCCCTTCCCTGCCGGGGCCCGAGCCTGGCCCGGCCCGGCCCGGCCTGAGCAGCCCGGACTGGCCCAGGGGATGGGCTGCGCCCGCCCGCTGTGCCCACAGGCTGGGCCCAAGCCTTTGCAAGAGGCTTTCTCCCAGCTTGGCAAAACCTCGGCCAAGTGTCCCTGTGCTGTGCTGAGAAGAGTAAAAAACCCCCTCAAATTTAACCCTGCTGCCCAGCGCATGAGGGATCCCTGCACACCTTAGGAGAGGCCATCAATACTCCTTTGTGCCTCATGAGGGATCCCTGCACTCCTCAGCAGGGAACCCAAAATATCCCAGTGTACCTCATGAGGTCCAGGCCCAGCTGATCACCCAGAAGGAAATGTGCCCTCAGCCCAGGGACACTCAGCATGGGCTCCCCCAGACCTGCTGCTTTAGTTTTGGGGCAGGAGATACTGCCCTAAAATTTCACAAGAAAACTATCAAGTATCTAAAATATGCAGTATTATGTTATTTTCTACCTCCAATATTGCCAGCACATAACTTAGAGAAGAAAGGTATTTACCAGCCATCGTAGATGAAAACAATTAAAATGAAAAAAGTGCTTTTAAGGATATCAGAGTGATGGCCACCAGTCATTTTCCTGCTTTGCAGGATTTTGGTTCAAAGTCAATCTAAAGAAGCCAGCATATGTCTAGCAAGAAGGAAATCACAGTTCAGGTTTGCTCCTCCACCCAAGCTTTGCTATATCAAAGATGGATGGTTTTCTTTTCCAGCTCTCAAGTGGTGTGTCATAATTTCCAAATAAACAAAATATCGTGCATAGAAATATTTCATAGATTGTAGCAGTTCCTTTGAGGGGAGCTCCTCGGGGTGTCCCCGGAGGGCCCCCTGGGCTGTGAGTTCGCTGGCAGCAGCAGGCACGCAAGGAGACTCCACACGGCTTCTGAGGGTGCTGATTAGATGAGGGTTTATTGGGGTCCCAGCCCCGGATGTAACATGGTTTCTGAGGGAGAAGGGGGAAAGGGAAAAGGAGGGGGAGAGAGGGGGAGCCTAGGGGAGAGATGGGACATGAGAGAATCTGTTGTTGCTTGCACAGCTTAAGAGGGAAATTCAAAGTAGGTGTGAAATAAGATTTGGGCCAAAGGGATTGCAGATTCATGGGACTTCAGGGGAGGAACACAGATTGGAATAAACCATGTATTTTCAAGAGGTACATTTTTGAGAGCATACCATTTGAATAAAATGCAACACCACAACAGATTAGTAAGATAGATAGATAGATAGATAGATAGATAGATAGATAGATAGATAGATAGATAGATAGATAGATAGATTGACAAGGCAGACAGAGATAGATGAATGCACTTGCCTGTATCACTTTGTATAGAAAGGGAGGGGGAAGTGAGAGGTTATTCTTTTCCACACATGGGAAACTATCTTTTTCCCAGAAAAATCAGCTTCTTTCTTCAGTGACCACCAGGGTATCTGAAGACCCCACCAAGAAGGCCCTGTGATGCCAATGGCCTGTGCATCCAGCAAGTCAAGAAAGTAAGGCCTGCCTCTTAATACTACAGTGATGTAAAAGAGGTTTATTCTCGGTTTTTGGTACCATGAGGAACAAACTGAAGCCACTTACAGTAAAATGCCTGCACAAGCACCAGTGCAAATCACAGCCAAAGGGAGGATGAAGCCAAGGTGTCCCACAACCACAGCCCAAGCAGCCAGAGATCCTCCTTCAACCCTGGCTGCATTGAAGCCCCACTGACTGCCAAGAAGAAAAGCGCCCTACTGAGAGCAAGCAAACTTAACCCTCTGCCAGGACACAAATTTAGAGGGAAAAAAATTTAAAATCCCTACACCACCAGACACACTTCCGAGTGAGAAGGGTTGGAACTCTCTGGCTCCCAGCACTTCCCCAGCAGGCAGGTTCACAAAGGTGCTGGGAGCTAAGCTGTGCCCTCCGAGGGAACAGAGCCAGCCTCCCTTCAGTGGGAGAAGGCGCGGCCTCAGCTGTAGCCCCGGGTGCCTGCGGTGGCGCAGGGCACGGCCATGGCTGTCAATGTGTTGGGCTGCAGCACAGGGCAGGCCGGAGCTCAGCAGCCTCAGCAGAGCCCAGGGCCGCGGCCCTTCCCTGCCGGGGCCCGAGCCTGGCCCGGCCCGGCCCGGCCTGAGCAGCCCGGACTGGCCCAGGGGATGGGCTGCGCCCGCCCGCTGTGCCCACAGGCTGGGCCCAAGCCTTTGCAAGAGGCTTTCTCCCAGCTTGGCAAAACCTCGGCCAAGTGTCCCTGTGCTGTGCTGAGAAGAGTAAAAAACCCCCTCAAATTTAACCCTGCTGCCCACTGCATGAGGGATCCCTGCACACCTTAGGAGAGGCCATCAATACTCCTTTGTGCCTCATGAGGGATCCCTGCACTCCTCAGCAGGGAACCCAAAATATCCCAGTGTACCGCATAAGGTCCAAGCCCAGCTGATCACCCAGAAGGAAATGTGCCCTCAGCCCAGGGACACTCAGCAGGGGCTCCCCCACCCCCTCGGGCCCCCGCCGCTGGGCACAGCAGCCCCTGCCTGGCCCCTGCCTGCCCACAGCGTGGCCATCCACGGCTGCTCCTGGGCATGGAGCTCAGTCAGTGCTGGTGCCGGGGGGGCTTTGCTGCTGCTACCACACGGACATGGTTGTGAAAACTTTATTCTTTTATTTGAATATGAAATATGGGCCAAGCCCTGCCCTGGCAGACAGGGGATGCCCACCTTCATTCCTGGCCGAGGAACAGGACCAGGAGGCTCAGGGGCAGAGGGTCTCGTTGAGGAGGGTGGGTTTTG
Organism: Passer montanus; assembly: GCF_014805655.1. NCBI lineage: Eukaryota > Metazoa > Chordata > Aves > Passeriformes > Passeridae > Passer > Passer montanus. The sequence continues at coordinate 19,538 of NW_024369152.1, forward strand.
GGACGGCCTCCTGATGCTGCTGCAGCCACGGCAGGGCAGATAGGGGCAGAAGTGGAGAGCTGGGATAAACTGTCAAGCTCCCGCTGCCTGTGGTCTTAGCCTCATCTGCTGACGATGCACAGGAGCACCTGTGAAGAGAGGAGGTGGCTGAGGCCCCAGCTGCCAGTGGCACACAGGGACCCTCGTGCACAGCAGGGCCCAGAGCTGGCAAGGCTCCCCAGCACGGCTGGAGCTGCTGGCACAGCCGGGCCCAGCTGGACAACTGCCCCTCAAGGCCCCGGCCAGCAGGGCACGGCTCTGGGCAGGGTCCCTGGCCAGGAGCGGGCCCCAGAACGCCTCTGCCTTTCAAGGGCAACCTCGGCCCTGCTCTTTCTACTCCCCACCTCCCTCTGCCTCTGCCCCGTGCCCCTGGGGCTGCTCTTGGCCAGGCAGCCTCAGTGGGAGCCAGCTCTGGCTGCAGCCCCAGCGGGCCCCCCAGGACAAGGCCCAGCAATTAGGAGGCCAATGGAAGCACTGGGCAGCAGCAGAACCCTCAGCAGAGTTATTTGGACAATCATGGACTGGCCACAACCCCACTGCAGTCTCAATGGGAATGTTCCCTGACCACGTTAGACTTTCAAAAGAAGCTGTTTGAGGGGGAGAGCAACAAAACACTAACTGTTTTCTCTTCCAGGAATACCCGATTCCAAAGCAGCACAACATGAAGACAAGCTCCAAACAAAGGACCCCTGCCAGTAACCGGAGCCAGCAGCCTGTTCCCTGACAGAAACCCCTTCCGAGGCCATCCTGGGCATCGGTAACAGGTCTTGTGGTGCCAGCTGCATCTGTGGGAGTGATGGGGAGCGTGAGCCCGTGCAGTGCTGCACTGCTGAGCTGGCAGCACGGTGAATACGGGCAGGACGCTCTCTGTTTCCCCCAGAGCTGGGGCCTGCAGGCACCTTGCCGGCCCTGGGCACAGGCTGTGCCAGCCAACAAAGCCCAGCAGGCCGAGAGGAGAGCCCGGGGGCAGCGCAGCTGCTTGGGCAGTGGCTGCTGCCAGGGACAAGGGCCAAAGCCATCCCTGAGCAGCCACTGCCACCCCTGGCCCTCCCTGCCCCGTGACACCTCCCCCAGCCCCAGGGGACAGGCTCAGACCCCGTCAGGAGGCATGGGAGCCTTGCACTCCCCCTCTGCCCTTTCCCCACCATGGCCACCCTGTGCAGCTGCTCCCAGCTTTTGGGACGTGTCTCCCATGGAAGGAGCCCAGCAGGACTGCTGAGCCTGGCTGAGCCTGGCACAGCAATCACCTTCTGTGGCACTGTCTGGCATCTCCTCCCTTTGTGCATCGCAGCTGCAAAGAAAGGCAGGACAGAAGAGCTCCTGTGGCACTGCAGGGGATCCTCAGGCTGCCCACAAGGCTCAGCCCCGGGGCACAGCCCTGGGCCCGGCCCCTTCCCTCTCTGCTCTTCTCTGTGGCTGCACAGAGCACACGGAAGGACACACTGGCATTGCACACGGGAGGAAGATGGAGCAGCTAAATGCTCCTTCCTCCCACTGACAGTGATCCTGTGGGATCCCTCAGGGCTCCAGAAGGGAGCAGGGCAAATTTTCCGTATTCCATCAACCTTCAGATGATCTTAAGTGAAAGGGCAAATGTATGAGCTCTTGCCACCTGGTCACTGTGTATTCTCTCAGGAAAGGTACATTGAGCACTTGCCTCCAGGATTTCCCATGAGTCTCAAGCCATAATCCAGCAGGTTTCCCAGATAATCCATGTCTTTATCCCATCCTAGAAGTTTCAAAGATCAGAACAATTTCCATGATGTGCTGGGATCCCCTTCTGCCTCAGGGAACTGGGCACTGCATGTAGGTCAGGTAAGGCCATGGGAGCCAGATGTGAATGGACAAGGCCAAAGCTGCTCAGGGGCCTGGGGAGCTCTGGGCAGGCTCATGGTCAATCCCTATCTTATTTGCAGGCCCTGTGCAACATCCCTGGAGAGGTGCCCAGGGCCCGTGGGGGTTCTCTTAGTTGCACAAGGAAAATGCTCCTTTAATCCTTGGGGAGAACTGCAGCAGGCAGTGCTGCAAGTATCCCTCACAAACTCCCTCCTGCCTCTCCTCCCAGCTGCCCTTCCTCCATCTGCTGGGACAGCTCCCACAGCCCAAGGGCACATAGTCAAGCCCTCTCAGGACACACTGGAGCCTTGATCTCCCCCTCTGTCCCTTCCCCAACATGGGCAGCCCGTGCAGTCACTCCCAGGTTTCAGGACATGTCTCCCACGCAGGGACCCCAGCAGGACTGCTCAGTACCCGAGTGCCCTGAGCCTGCTCGGGATAATTCTCCTGGGCTGTGCCCTCACTTCCAGGCAGCAGAGACAGCAGCTCAAGCCTCAGCAGGGCTCAGGCCCAGAGGCACAGCAATTACCTCCTGTGCCTGTGCCTGGCATGGCCTCCAGTCCTACAGCAGAGGCTGTCATGGAGCCACTGCTTCCTTCGGGAAACGCCGCCTTCTGCCCAGCCTCTGCATCCACTTCTGGAGAAAGGAAGAGGGGCAGCTGGATCAGGTGGGGCTGTTCCCCACTGGGCCCTGGCATCTTCAGCAGCCAGTACTTGTGAAAGACATGGATAAGGATCAGGAATCCATAAAATTTTCTGGGTAGACCAGGGTCCACTTTCATCATAACACCCGCCCTTAGTGATCATGCTGGAGACTATGAAATTTCAGGGGATCTCAGGAACATGGCGCAGTTTGGGCTGCCTGTCAGCTGATGCCAAATGCCTTCCTGCAGAGGCTGGGCAGAAGCTGCAGCCAGGCCAGGCTGGGAAACAGCCATGCAGGGCGTGAAAGCAGCAGCGGGGCAGCGAGGCTGCCATGGATCCCTTCCTGCTGTGCTGGGCACGGCGTGTCCAGATGTGCAGCCAAAGCCCCCGGCTTCTGAGACCCAGGGGAAGCATGAGGGAAATGCCCCCACCATGGCGTCTCTCCAGATCCCTCAGCATCTTCTCCATGTGTTTGGATGCCTCCAGGAACTTACTCTCTCCTCTAAGTTCGTTCTCCATTCTCAGGAGACCTTAAGAGAAATATTTCCATTTCCCAGGAATGGGTCCCACTAAACCAGTGCTCAGCCTGTGGGGTCAGCAGGCAGACAATACTCACCCCTGCCATGGGAGCTGGGCCTGCGTGCAACATCCACCAATGGAGTTGGTGAAGTCGTCCCTGCAGACACATCTGTAACACAACAGCCAGAGAAGCTTCTGTCACCTGGTCCTGACCAGTCAGTCAAACATTACGCCTTGTTGGGATAGTGAGAACATACCTGCAGAATGCTCTTCCCCAGACAGCTGTCAGGGCTGAGCAGAAATCATGAGGGGATCGTGCAGGGCATGGGCACACATGTGCATGGTTCTGTGCTGGCACCTGCAGCGCTGCCTCCTTGGCCAAGCTTTGGGCCCTTGAGCCGGCAGCTCTCCCAGGGGAAAGGCCTTGACCTACCCTCAGCACCTCCCAGAGGCTCAATCCTGAACGTGGGTTGGGAAGCCAGATCCGTTTCACCAACCGGGTTAGCTGCAAAGAAAGTCAGGACTGAACAGCTCCTGTGACCCTGCTGAAGATTCTCCTTCAGGCCTGAGTGGAAGTGAGGACGCCTGGGTGATTGGTGCCTTCCAAGGCACTCCCTCAGCTCTGCCTTCCACTCTGGAGCAGGGGCAGGGGGACCTCGTGCCTGCAGTGGCCCCACACTGGGATGGAAGGAGCCCCTTGCGGGGCAGTCGGGGCAATAAGGACTCCCTGCAGCTGCCAGCAGCTCTAAAGCCAGCCCCGGGCAGGGCCAGGGCTTGGCAGTGGCAGCAGGAGCAGCTCAGGCTCCCTGGGGCTGGCAAAGGAGCTGCAAAAGGCTCAGCCCCGGGGCACAGCCCTGGGCCCAGCCCCTTCTCTCTCTGCTCTTCTCTGTGGCTGCACAGAGCACACGGAAGGACACAGTGGCACTGCACACGGGAGGAAGATTGAAAGCTAAATGCTCCTTCCTCCCACTGACAGCGATCCTGTGGGACTCCAGATGGGAGCAGGGCAAGGCTTCCAGAATTCAACAGCCTTCCTACTCTTAAGGAAAGTGGGACATGCATGACCTTTTGCCACACTGACACTGATTATTCTCTAAGTAAAAAGGGACTTTGCGAACTTACCTCTACTATCTGCCGAGGTCTTCAAACTCTCATCCAGAAAGACAAGCATGGAATCCATGTCACGATTCCAATCTAGAAGGGAGCATAAAACGGAACTGCTTCCATGCTCTGCTGGGTTCCCCTTTGGCCTTTGGGAACTGGGCACTGCAAGGGGGTTGGGTAAGGTCGTGGGAGTCAGATGTAAGTGGCCATGGCCAAAGCTGCACAGGGACCTGGGGAGCTCTGGGCTGGCTCCTGGTTAATCTCCACACCCTTTACAATCTTTGTCCCCCATAGGCCTTATGCAACATCCCTAGGGGGCAGCTGGAGCAGCCCAGGGCCCTGGGGCTCTCTCCCTCCTCACTGAGGGAGACTTCCCTAAATCCCTGGGGATAACTGCAGTATGTAGTGCCAGAACCACTCCTACCTCCTTCCCTCCTGCAGTCCCTCTCCCTCCCTCTCTTGGCACAGCTCCCCCAGCCCAAGGGCACATAGCCAGGCCCTTACAGGACACACTGGA
>NW_024369152.1:24973-29160 GCF_014805655.1 Passer montanus
GGGCAGTCGGGGCAGAAAGGACTCCCTGGAGCTGCCAGCAGCTCTAAAGCCAGCCCCGGGCAGGGCCAGGGCTTGGCAGTGGCAGCAGGAGCAGCTCAGGCTCCCTGGGGCTGGCAAAGGAGCTGCACTCAAGGCTCAGCCCCGGGGCACAGCCCTGGGCCCGGCCCCTTCCCTCTCTGCCCTTCTCCCTGGCTGCACAGAGCACACGGAAGGACACAGTGGCATTGCACACGGGAGGAAGATGGACAGCTAAATGCTGCTTCCTCCCACTGACAACAATCCTGTGGGATCCTTCAGGGCTCCAGACGGGAGCAGGGCAAGGCTTCCAGAATTCAACAGCCTTCCTACTCTTAAGGAAAGTGGGACATGCATGACCTTTTGCCACACTGACACTGATTATTCTCTAAGTAAAAAGGGACTTTGCGAACTTACCTCTACTATCTGCCGAGGTCTTCAAACTCTCATCCAGAAAGACAAGCATGGAATCCATGTCACGATTCCAATCTAGAAGGGAGCATAAAACGGAACTGCTTCCATGCTCTGCTGGGTTCCCCTTTGGCCTTTGGGAACTGGGCACTGCAAGGGGGTTGGGTAAGGTCGTGGGAGTCAGATGTAAGTGGCCATGGCCAAAGCTGCACAGGGAGCTGGGGAGCTCTGGGCTGGCTCCTGGTTAATCTCCACACCCTTTACAATCTTTGTCCCCCATAGGCCTTATGCAACATCCCTAGGGGGCAGCTGGAGCAGCCCAGGGCCCTGGGGCTCTCTCCCTCCTCACTGAGGGAGACTTCCCTAAATCCCTGGGGATAACTGCAGTATGTAGTGCCAGAACCACTCCTACCTCCTTCCCTCCTGCAGTCCCTCTCCCTCCCTCTCTTGGCACAGCTCCCCCAGCCCGAGGGCACATAGCCAGGCCCTTACAGGACACATTGGAGCCTTGCTCTGCCCCTCTGTCCTTTCCCCAACATGGGAATGCAGTCGCTCCCAGGTTTCAGGATCTGCCTCCCACGCAGGGACCCCAGCAGGACTGCTCAGTACCCGAGTGCCCTGAGCCTGCTCGGGATAATTCCCCTGGGCTCTGCCAGTCTTGTCTGAGCTGTGCCCGCACTGCCAGGCAGCAGAGAGGGCAGCTCAAACCGTAGCAGGTCTCTGGTCCAGAGGTGCAACAATTACCTCCTGTGCCTGTGCCTGGCATCACCTCCCTTCCTGGAGCAGAGGCTGGCATGGAGCCACTGCTTCCTTCGGGAAACGCCACCTTCTGCCCAGCCTCTCCATCCACTTGTGGAGAAAGGAAAAGCAACAGCTCATCAGGTAAGACTGATCCCCATTGGAGAGGTGGCATCTTCAGGAGGCAATTCTTGTCAAAGACATAAACATCCTGGGTAGGACAGGGCCCACTTTCATCAAAACACCCGCTGTTAGTGATCAGCCTGGAGACTGCAAAATCGCAGGGGACCTCAGGGTGGGCAAGGCCTGTGGTGCAGTTTGGGGTGCCTGTCAGCTGATGCCAAATGCCTTCCTGCAGAGGCTGGGCAGAAGCTGCAGCCAGGCCAGGCTGGGGAACAGCCCTGCAGGGCGTGAAAGCAGCAGCAGGGCAGCGAGGCTGCCATGGATCCCTTCCTGCTGTGCCGGGCACGGCGTGTCCAGATGTGCAGCCAAAGCCCCCGGCTGCTGAGTCCCAGGGGAAGCATGAGAGAAATGCACCCACCTTGTCCTGCCTGCAGCAATTCTTTCAGCATTTGCCTCATGTTTTTGGATGGCTCATGGGGTTTCTGGTGTCCTTTGCCTTTGTTCTTTCCCCTCGGAGGACCTTAGAGCAACAGAGTTCCATTTCCCAGGAACGGATCCCACAAAAGCAGGGCTCAGCCTGTGGGGTCAGCAGGGACACACTACTCACCCCTGTGATGGGAGCCAGGCTTCTGTGTACGAATCAGCAAAGGAGCTGGAGAAATCCTCCCTGCAGACACACCTGTAACACAACAGCCACAGAAGCTTCTGTCACCTGATTCCTGCCAGGTTGTCAACAATTATTCCTTGGTGGCTCACTGAGAACATACCTGACAGTGGCTCAGATAGGACCAACACTTTATGCAGCCAAGCTAATGGAGAAGACTTCCCAGACACTTCATCTAGAAGGGAGCAGAGATAAGAAGCATTTCCATGGTGTGCTGGAGTCCCCTTCTGCCTCAGGGAACTGGGCACTGCAATGGGGTCGGGTAAGTTAGTGGGAGTTGGATGTGAATGGATAAGGCCAAAGATGCACAGCAGCCTGGGGAGCTGTGAGCTGGCTTCTGGTCACACTCCAGACTCTTTTCAGGCCTTGTGACACATCCCTGGAAAGGTGGGGGAACACCCCAGGGCCTGGCAAGACTCTCTCATTTCCACTGCAGAAACCCTCCCTAAAGGCCTGAGAAAAACTACAGGCAGCCATGCCACAGGTGTCACTCATTTCACCACAGGTTTTCACACCATCCTTCACCAGCATTTCCAAATAATCCAAGTCACGATCCACATCTGGAATGGAACACAGACCAGGACCATATCCAATGTGTGCTGGGATCTCCTTCTGCCTTGGGGAACTGGGTACTGGAGGGCGGTTGGGTAAGGCCATGGGAGACAGATGTGAATAGACAAGGCCAAAACTGCACAGGGGCTGTCTCTGGTCACTCTCCAACCTCTTTGCAGGCCCTTTCTTGGTTTTCTGTTACATCATGATGGACTGTTGCCCATTCTTTTGAATCTCTTTTACAATTTTGATTAGATCCTGATGTTACATTGTTTTACTAGGGTTAAATTTATTCCAAAGGGTGTGGGTGGTAACTTGTTGTATGTTGTGTAGTTTATTTTTATTAATTGGTAGGATATGACTGGTCCTGAATATACAAAGTCACACCCAGTAACCTTAATAAAGTTGCAAATACAAAAATTGGAATGACTCTTAACAGATACTTAAGGGTACCTTGTTCTTATCAACTTCTATGGCATCACACACAGTCCATAAACACACACAGCCATCACCTATATACACTGGTACAGTTTGTTGGTTGGTATCTGGGTGGATCTCAATGTGGCAAATGCCTTGGTTATTGTCAAGGCATATGTCTTGAGCACTAATCACATTACTGTGACAGATAAATCCCTGTTGTTCTTGAGCAATGCAAGGCTCCAAATGCTGCGGTGGATGATCTAAGTGTGGGGACACGAGGCTTGACTTCATTTTTCTCAGAAGGCTGATTTATTATGTTATATATTATATTAAAATACTACATTAAAACTATACTAAAAGAACAGAGAGAGAAGATGATCAGAAGGCTTATCTGTTTTCTGATGTTTCTCCCTTATTGGAGATCATAATAAGTCAGAGGGTATAACTAATTTTCCCTCTGTGATGGCCTATCCCTTTTGGTTATAGGCTCCTTTCTACTCATAGATCAATTTTTTTGTCTAATTTGTTGTATTTTGAGGGAAATTTGCCCATCTGGAATCAGGGCTGCCTCAGTTACTACCTCATTTTTCACTGCTTCTTTTGCTTCCCTATCTGCCAGCTTGTTTCCTTCTTCCAGTTCTGAGTTTATCTTCTGATAAATGCCTTAATGTGCATGATTGCCACCTCTTCTGGTAACAAGACTGCTTCTAGGAGTCGCAGCATTTCTGACGCATGTTTAATGTTATTCCCTTGAGAGTTCAGCAAGCCTCTTTCATTCCAAACGGCCCCATGAGTATACACTACTCCAAATGCATCCTTTGAGTCCATATATATGTTTATTTCTTTCCCTTTTGCCAATTCCAAGGCCCGAGTTAGAGCAATTATCTTGGCCTTTTGTGCAGAGGTATTCGTTGGCAAGGGCCCAGATTCTGTTACCTCCTTGCAGGTAGTAACTGGGTACCCAGCGTGTCGTTTTCCTCTGATGACATAACTGCTTCCATCAGTAAACCAGATTTCTGCATTCTCGAGAGGGGTAGCTGGAATAGGTTGCCTCGATAGTCTCCAGGCAGTCATGCTCCACTGGCTCCCCTTGGTTCCCACTGAGGAAGGAGGCTGGATTGACAATGTTAGTCCCCACAATGTCCACATCATCTTGCTCCACCATAATAGCTTGGTATCTCAGAAATCGTTGCGGGAAAAGCCAATGTCCGCCTTTGACTTTTTAGAGTTTGCACCAAATATCCCCCTTGGACTGTCCCAAAAA
>NW_024369153.1:0-907 GCF_014805655.1 Passer montanus
ATCCAATAAAGGATGGAGATTCTCCTTAGTTCTCCTTTTGTTGTGAATGTAGCAAGATTTTTATTATCTTTCACAGCAGTAGCCAGATTGAGTCCTAGATGGCCTTTAGCCCTTCAAATTTTCTCCCTGCATGACCTCATGACATTCCTTGTAGTCCCCCTGAGCTGCCTACCCCTTCTTCCAAAAGTGACAAACCCACCTTTTTTTTTGCCTCTGAGCTCCAGACAAAGATCCCTGTTCAGCCAAGCTGGTCTTCTTGCACCAGCTCTTCTTTCAGCACATAAGGACATCCTGCTCCTGTGCCTTTAGGATTTCCTTACTGAAACTTGCCCAGCCTTTTTGATTTCCTTGCCCTTCAGGATTGTCTCCCAAGAGACTCTGTCAACCAGGCTCCTAAACAGTTTGGAAGCACAAAGTAATAATTCTGCTGACCCCTTTCCTTACTTCTCTTCCTACAAAGGGAACAGGATGGATAGTAAAGGTTCTGCAATGTGAATTCATTTAGAGTTCTTGAATCAAAACTCCAGAAGAAGTTCATAAGCTTGATAAATGGTCCAGACTGAGACAGACAAAATTTACCATGGTCAGGTGGAACATAATAAATCTTTCTGGATGCCAAAAAGTATCATTTAGACTGTTCATATATACTGATAGATTCTAAACTAGTTGGAACCTCCCAGGGGAGCTATATAGCATCACTGTGGACAATTCACCAGAAATATCCATTCAATATGGAAATATCCATTCAACACAAAAAGCAAGAAATCAGATTAGTTTAGTCCTAAGGATACAAACAGTCCTGGTAATTTTTTAATACTGGTGATTCCACAAGAAACACATATTTTATAAAGACTTCAATTTAAAGTGATATTTCTAGGACTTCTCAGAGCCAAGTTACAATTTTTTT
>NW_024369154.1:0-907 GCF_014805655.1 Passer montanus
CCGATTTTGGGGTCCCCCTCCCCCATTTTTGGGGTCCCTCCCCCTCATTTTTGGGGTCTCCCCCCCACTTTTGGGGTCCCCTCCCCAAATTTTGGCAGCTCTCCCAAATTTTGGGGCTCTCCCTTTTTGGGACCCCCCAAATTTTGGGATCCCCTCAACTTATGGGGTCCCCCCCCCAAAATTTTGGGGTCCTCCCCATTTTTGGGGTCCCCAATTCCCGTCTCCCCCCACTCCCCAAATTTTCCGGGTCCCCCCCAAATTTTTTGGGTTCCCCAAATTCTGGAACCCCCCATTTTTGGGGTCCCCCCAACTTTGCGACCCCCCCCCAAAAAAATTTTGGGGTCTTCCTACTTTTGGGGTCCCCCCAATTTTTGGGGTCTCTCCTCCATTTTTGGGGTCCCCAAATTTCAGACCCGCCCCCAAATTTTGGGGTCTCCCCCTTTTTTGGGGTCCCCCCCAAATTTTTGGGGTCTCTCCTTCAATTTTTGGGGTCCCCATATTTTGGAACCCCCCCAAATTTGGGGTCCCCCCCCGATTTTTGGGGTCCCACCTCCATTTTTGGGCTCCCCCCATTTTTTGGGGTCCCCAAATTTCAGGGACCCCTCCCCAAAATTTTGGGGTCTCCCCCATTTTTGGGCTCTTCCTTCATTTGGGGTCCCCCCCCCAAAATTTTTGGGGTCCCCCCCCAAATTTTCACCTCCTCCGTTTTTTGGGGTCCCCCCCCATTTTTGGGGTCTCCCCAAATTTCGGGACCCCCCCAAATTTCGGGACCCCTCCCCCAATTTCAGTCTCCCCCCATTTTTTGGGGTCCCCCAAATTTTTTGGGGGCTCGGCAGTGAAGGGGGAGGGGCTCAAATTTCGGGGTTCCCTCCCCTCCCCCACCCTCAGCGCCCCAAAAATCCCGGGG
>NW_024369155.1:0-907 GCF_014805655.1 Passer montanus
CTGTGATGCAGAAAAGTGAGGAATTTTTTGGTTTTTTCCTCCATCTCTCCTTCATTCAAATGCTGTATCCTTTGCCTGATATATTTTGTATTCTTTCCACTCCTAAAGACTTCTCTGGTTCACAGGAGCAAGTGCCAGATCATTTTAGGTATCTTATCAGTAACTGCTGTATCAGAAGCCATGGCCTTCTCCATTCTGATGCTGTGAAGAACTCCTGCACCAGTTTATCAAGAGCAGTGTGATATGAAGAAAATAGTTTCTTTCTGTTGTACTGAATTGTCTTGAACTGTAACAATAAATGCTGCACAAATATTTGGACTTGGCTTCACAGGCACTTTTCTGCTGCCTCTCCTTCTTTAAAAGAAGCAGGGCAAGCACCATACTGCAGCCTGCAGGTGATGCTGTCACTAGAAGGCCTATGGAACACTGAAAGCTTAAAATCAGTGTTACGTTTTAGGCTTATGTGTGTTGAAATGACTTGTTAGTGATCTAAGACTGATCAAGAAAACATTGACTTCATAATCTTTAATGTTATTATTTATTATTACCAATATTTTTTTTTCTAAAACCTTACAGTAGTTCAGAATCGGAGATGGAGGAGGAGGATGAAGAGGAAGATGATGAACAGCAACCCCCTTCAGACCTGGGTGGTGTCCCTTGGAAAGAGGCTGTCCGTATCCACGCCCTCCTGAAGGGAAAGAGTGAAGAAGAGATTGAGGCTGAGCAAAATCATGAGATTGAGTACAAATATGATGATGAGGAGGAGGAATACGAAGAGGAAGAAGATGAGGAGTCAAGTGAAGGTTAGCTTGGTTCATCCTTTCTTTCTGCCAGCCAGCAGGGAAAAATGAGTTCAGTATTTGCCATGCCAAATAAGAAAGATTTGCCTTGGAAAACTTTACTTCTT
>NW_024369156.1:0-872 GCF_014805655.1 Passer montanus
GCTGAGTTGGAAGGGACCCATCAGGACCAACAAGACAAAAGCAACAGAAATTTGAAAGATCTGTAAAGTCTGTATAAATACTGGTGTGGTTTATTATACAGAAATGTAAGTTAAAAAAATTTTAAACACACACCCAACATTGCAATGCTTTTAAAATGTTTTTAGTGAGATGCCAAAGATGCAGCATTGTATACCTAATTAAAAGGAGACTTTATGTTCCACTAAGAACCCAAGCCTGTTCAATAAGTTTTATTTTATATGGAAATGCAATGTGCTAACAGCATTTTCGTAATATAAGTCCATCAATGACCTAATGAACCTATGCTTGCTTTTCAAAAAGAACAGTAGATGTCATGAAGCTCCCTTCCAGAAAACCAAAACCTCAACTTCCACCCTCTTCTGTCAGTGGCCTCTCTTCTACAATGCTTGCAGCTGCAGACAAAATCCTAAATCTAATTTGAAATGGGTTGAAAATGAAAAGAAGTAGTACCAAGCTAAAACCAAGTAAAAATCAGATTGTAAAAAGCTTCTGAGAGTACCATTTCTGTAGCAGTATTGCAGCAGAACATCCTCCATGCTACAGTTTTTAATATGCTAGATGTCACTGAGGTGAGTGATTTAATAAACTGCTCAAAACAGTAAGGCAGAGATGCTGCTTGCCACTGTAGGGAGAAAAGTCATGTGGCCAAAGCTCACCTGAAGCTGAAGTTGTCCAGAATTGTGTGGGACAATAAAATCAGGTTTTCAAATATATGTTAATGGCAAAAGGCAATGTAGAAATAACATCAGCCTGTTACAGGATGAGGATAGTAACCTCAAAAACAGGGACCTGGACAAGGAAAGAGGGCCAAGCATGTCCTGGGGGCATCAGG
>NW_024369157.1:0-667 GCF_014805655.1 Passer montanus
GCCAAAAATAGACCCAAAAAACCCCAAATAGCCAAAAATAGACCCCAAAAAACCTCCAAAAATCCCCCAAAAAATTCAAAATATCCCTTAAAAAAACCCCCAAAAATCCCAAAATAATCCCCAAAAAATCCCAAAAAATCCCCAAAAAAGGTCAAAATATCCCTCAAAAAACCCCCAAAAAATCCCAAAAAAATCCCAAAAAAATCCCCAAAAGTGCCAAAACCCCCAAGTTGCCCAAAAGCGCCTGAACCAAAAAAATCCCAAAAAGTCCCCAAAAAAAGGCCCAAAAAATCCCCAAAAAAATCTCAAAAAATCCCCAAAAAAGGTCAAAATATCCCTCAAAAAACCCCCAAAAAATCCCAAAAAAATCCCAAAAAAATCCCCAAAAGTGCCAAAACCCCCAAGTTGCCCAAAAGCGCCTGAATTTGCCCCAACTCGCCCAGCTGCCGTTCGAGCACGACTGCGGCGCCGACAACGCCTGCCAGGACCGGCTGGAGCTGGGGCTGCGCCTCGCGGGGTGAGAAACGGAGAATTCGGGAAAATTTGGGGGGAAATGGGGGAAATGGGGGAAAATGGGAAAATTTGGGGGGAAAATGGGGAAAAATGGGAAAAATTTGGGGGGGAAATGGGGAAAAATGGGGAAAAACTGGGAAAAATTTGGGGAGTT
>NW_024369157.1:677-906 GCF_014805655.1 Passer montanus
TGGGAAAAAATTTGGAGAAATTTGGGGGGGAAATGGGGAAAATTGGGGAAAAAATTGGGGAAAAAAATTGGGGGGAAAATTGGGGAAAATGAGGGAAAATGGGAAAAAATGGGAATGAAATTGGGAAAAAATTGGGAAAATTTGGGGAAAAAATGGGAAAATTTGGGGGAAAAAAGGGGAAAATTTGGGGATAAAATTGTGAAAATTTGGGGGGAAAATGGGGAAAAAA
>NW_024369158.1:0-906 GCF_014805655.1 Passer montanus
CGGTGTAATTCCCGGTGTAATTCCCAGTGGTTATTCCCGTTTCTTCCCCACCGCGTTGGGGCTCTGCGCCGGGGCCATTCCCGATGTAATTCCCAGTGTAATTCCCAGTGTTTATTCCCATTTATTCCCGTTTTTCCCCCAGTGGGGCGTGGCTCTGAACCGGGGACATTCCCGGTGTTCATTCCCGGTGTAATTCCCGGTGTTTATTCCCGTTTTTCCCAGCAAGGCGGGGCTCTGCGCCGGGGCCCGCAGGCGCGGGCGATGCTGCGGATGGAATTCCCGGTGTAATTCCCGGTGTAATTCCCGGTGTTTATTCCCATTTTTATTCCCGTTTTTCCCAGCGAGGCGGGGCGCTGCGCCGGGGCCCGCAGGCGCGGGCGATGCTGCAGATGGAATTCCCGGTGTTTATTCCCCTTTTTTCCCGTCTTTTCCTGGTGTTTATTCCCCTTTTTTTTCCCTGGTTTCCCAGCGTGGTGGGGCTCTCCGGCGGGGCCATTCCCAGTGTTTATTCCCGGTGTAATTCCCGGTGTTTATTCCCATTTTTATTCCCATTTTCCCAGCGTGGCGGGGCTCTGCGCCGGGGCCCGCAGGCGTGGGCGATGCTGCGGATGGAATTCCCGGTGTAATTCCCGGTGTAATTCCCAGTGTTTATTCCCCTTTTTATTCCCGTTTTCCCAGCGCGGCGGGGCTCTGCGCCGGGGCCCGCAGGCGTGGGCGATGCTGCGGATGGAATTCCCGGTGTAATTCCCGGTGTTTATTCCCGGTGTTTATTCCCAGCGCGGCGGGGCGCTGCGCCGGGGCCCGCAGGCGCGGGCGATGCTGTGGATGGAATTCCCGGTGTAATTCCCGGTGTTTATTCCCGTTTTTCCCCCAGCGAGGTGGGGCTCTGCGCCGGGGCCCGCAGGC
>NW_024369159.1:0-906 GCF_014805655.1 Passer montanus
TAGTAAAAAGGAAGATGCACAGCCACAGAGCAATGGAAGGCATGCAGTGAGAGGGCAGGTAGCTCTCCAGGAAAGTTATCCTTCCTTTCCACACCCCTGCACTGCCCAGGGCATGTGACAGATGAGGCAGGTTGGAGGGGTGTCCCTTGTACCCTCCCCAAGGTTGTACCTGCTGCTCTCTCTCCATCTGCAGGTCCCGTCAGCCTCAGCTCTGCAGAGGGGGCTGCAGGAGCAGGACAGTGCCAGGCTGCCAGGAATGCCTGGAATCTGGCTGGAAATGGGGACAAGGACACCCAAGGCACATAAACAGAAGGGCAGAGACAGGAGGAGGTGGCAAAGACTCCAGAAAGCAGGAGCACAGCTGTAAAACAGGCAGGAGGGATGGAGGGGCAAACTGTTATCTTCCACCTGACAGAAGCCAGCCAGACAGGCACAAAAGAAACCAGGAACACACTCAAATATATTGGCTAGGAAATGTTCTTAAGTACATCTGTCTCCCTCTGTAGAAAGTCTTTCACATAAGATGAAAGCAAGTGTCTTACACAAAATCTTTTGGCTTTAAAAAACACTGTGCTGCTAAACAATACAGAGTTAATTACTGTAGTGATTCCAAAGTCTAGTGATAGCAGTGATTCCAAACTCTCTGCCGAGAACCCAGAAAATACTCACGTGAATTCTGAACATCTAACAGTCATTTGTACTATTCCAAATTCCCAGAGGAAGAGTCCATGCCTAAAGCACACTCCTCAGGAGCCTAATCTACCACAAGCCTCTTACCTCTGCCACACACAGGAAAGAACATCTGTTAAAGGAGACAAATGCTCTCAGTCAAGCACAGAATTAAACTGCTAAAGACAGTCCAAAAGATAAATCTTGTTCCTTAAATCTTGCTCCTTAAATCTTGCT
>NW_024369160.1:0-928 GCF_014805655.1 Passer montanus
TGTATTTAAATGGAGAGAAAGTACAAGAGAAAGGTTATTTCTTTTTTTTTTAAATTTAAGAAGGAAAGATGAGTAGTAATTTAATTAGAGAGTGATGTTAAAGCATCTTTCCTCACAGAAAGGCCCCTCCCTGGAACCATGAAACTACATATTCATTGACATAAGGATATGCCAGCTGGTGGCTGCATTAAGGCAGGAACAGCTGGCAAAACAGGATAAGAACAGGTAGCTGTGTGCACTGCAGTTTCCTGCACAGAAACTTGGCCACTCTTTACCAAGTGAGTCATCTCTGCCTCCTGAGATGGAATTCACTTTTTATTTTGGTCTGCAAATTTGGTTTGGCTAATGAGATTTGCCAGATACAAACTTCTGAGGAGTTTCTAATTTTTGCAAATTTTGAATTGCTGTATGAAACCCACAAAGGGAAAGCACAAGCCTTCTAAGAACAGAAATGCTCACTACAGGAGGATGTACATCTGTAACAACAGTGTTGCAACAAGGAACAGCAGGCAGAGAGGTGCATTTAAAAGGAATGTTTCAAAAAAAATCATGATGTGTGATTAAAAAGGTGATTCTAGTTCCCTGCAAAACGGCAATTAAATCTTGAATATTCTTTAAACAGCGCCCGTAAATTCACAAAACATTAGATGGAAAGGATTCGTGATGACAAAACACATCTCTAGGTCTGTCAGTTCATAGCACCCTTGAAGTGAAATGAAAGGAAAAGACCAAAATCCTGCAACAATGAAGATGGTTTTTAACACATAAACTTCCAACTCAGTGAGAACCTCAGTGCTTGCATAAATGACAAGCAGAAGTGTCTGGGAGATTCCCACCAAGGCCTCCCTGAACCAAATGCCCAGTAGTGGATGGAGGAGTACAGAGAAGAATTGGTGTGCTGAAATTGATAATGACTGTTTTAGTTTGA
>NW_024369161.1:0-906 GCF_014805655.1 Passer montanus
TAGTGATGACTATCAGCAGTGTGCCTATGGCAGCTAACATACATTTTGTCTCTAGAAGAATTAATATTGCACTAGTCACCGTGCTTGCCTTTCCTTGCACTAACGATTAAACAGTGATATGAAATTTGAAACAAACTTACCCAGTGCATCACAGGAGCCTGGCGTAGACCAGATCCTCTAGAACAGCCCCTGGGTGTTGTGCTCCCGTTGATCCCCGTTTCCAGCCCGCACGGGGCCGTTGCTGCAGCTGAACTGTGCCTCTTGCTTTGCAGGCGCAGCCTCCCGCGGCTGGCCGGCGTCGGGCAGCGAGGCCTCGAGGGCAGGAGCAGGCAGTGGCACCAGGCTGTGGGGCTGGGGGCAGCCCTGTGTGCCGTCCCCGTCGTGGAGGTACCCCCAGAGAACAGCCAGACCCACCTGCGTGTCCTGCCTCCCCCCAGGACTGCACCCTCGGGGAGAGCTTGGCTGTGCAGCCCCGGTGGCCGTGGGGAGGGCCACGGGGCACACGGGTCACACACAGGGTCACACGGGGCACACAGGGGCACACACAGGGTCACACGGGGGCACACACAGGGGCACACGGGGCACACAGGGCACACGGGGCACACGGGGACACACAGTGGCACACGGGGCACATGGGGCACACAGGGGCACACAGAGTCACACAGTGTCATACAGGGCACACAGTGTCACACAGGGGTGTTGGGAAGGATGAAAGTTTGACAAGAAAGTCTCACAGATATGTATGCTTAGCAGAAAGATTTCTGAATGTAGAAGCTGAGGAAGGAATAGAGACGGAAGCAAGTTTTGATATAGAAGAAAGGAAGGAGGCAAAGGGTTTGTTAGTTAGAAGGGGGTTTTTATGACTTAGAACTTTTATCCTTAGAACAAAGGATAAACCCACCTCAA
>NW_024369162.1:0-906 GCF_014805655.1 Passer montanus
CTTGTATTTTGCAGGTTGAAATAGGCTGCTAATATAGCACTTACAAATAGATAAATTTCTTTAATTTACCCATTGTCAGCTAGTAAAACACATTACTGCAGGATCATGGTGCATTTATATGAAGTAGATAGATACTATTCACAGTCTTGATTATTACTTTAAAAGTGGGGTGAGGTTAATGTTTTTGTAGAAATAACAATTCCACAAATTCAGTTACAGAGCTGTCATAAATCAGGCAAAATAGGAAAATGCATTTACGGAAGAGATATAAACAGCAAAACCAAAAGTGAAACTGAGTAAAACAGGCAGCTCTACAAAATGTATAAATGTAAATAAAATATACACATAAAATAAAGTGTTTGGGAATAGAAAAACATTCAAAAAGCACAGGGAGTTCTTCCATTAAACCCCACCCCGCCCATATGTAAAAGCTACAAGTCCTTCAGGAAAACAATATTCTTGTTAAATTAAGGAGGATTTAATAAAGTGTAAATTTTACTACCTATGTAAGTCTTCCTATTTTCTGTCCAAGAACTACTCACTTGTAAAAACACTTGTGGAAAGTCATTGAGGACCGACTCAAGAAGTTCAAGGCCAAATGTCCGTGTCATTTCTGTCATACCCACGAGCCAGTAGGGAGCATCAGCATTAACTAACTGACAAAGATCCTTAAAAGAAACACAGTAACATTGACATTCTCTGTACAGTCCCATACCAAAAAAGGTTTCCCGAGTTCATAATGAAATCTACACAGTCTCCTCTTCTGCGGGTAATTTTCTGATTTCAACATAATTTTTCTTTAAATACTTTTTTACATAAATCATAAAGCATAGAAAAGACATTTCAAATTTTGCTGGTATCCTTGCAGCATGTGTGTTCATTCCTACCATCAAAAATATCCCAAGA